>NC_066587.1:4122069-4272069 GCF_905475345.1 Vespula vulgaris | reverse complement strand
AGAAGGTTACCAAGCCCTGTTCGAACTCTTCCAATCTGTGTATGTTAAGATACGAGTGCAACAAAAAATAAATATTGTAAAAAAAGTTAAAAGCGTATAATAACGTGCGATATTCTGAATGAATGATTACATTTAACTACGTACGTATATCAGGCTTTAAAGGAAAAAGAAAGAAAGAAAAAAGAAAATAGAAAAACAGAATTAAAAATAAAGAGCGAAATAATAACGATTAGGAACACCAACGAGAAAAAGAAAGAAAAAAAAAAGAAAAGAGAAAGGAAAAGAAGATGCCCGAGTGACTTTTACATTTATCTAAATCTTTTTTTTTAAACGAGACATTCCTTCTCTCGATGGCATATCGGAAAACTTAAAGATGAAGTTACGACCTTTTAACAGGCTCGTAAATGTCATAAAACGGTACTTGGTATCGATGAGATAATCTACAGATCTTCTATATGTTTATCATCAACGTTTGACAAACTTTTCGTAATCGCGAATGTAAAGCTATCGACGTTTTCACATACGGCATTGACATTGAACGTTGTCATTCCAACATTTAAACTTGTCTCTTCTTCATGTATTAAGTACATGTCATACACATGTATGTAAGTACTTACTACTACAAATGGGTAATATCGACCATGGCTATTTAGAGTTTTAACTCACCGACGTGTCGTGAAGGGCTGCAACGAGGCAAGTGGCGGTGCATGCGCGTACATGGCAATAAGAAGTACGCCGGTTATCAAAACGAGGAAGAGGAGAATCCTCCTCATCCATCCGCTCGGCAGGCTACCCCCCATTCTCGCTAATCTGCAAACAAAATCAATGGGACTGCTGTTAATTTCGTTCCGTGCTTCTATCATACAGGGTGTCCTATTTCAATTGAGTTATGTACAAAAGGGTCATCGAAATGATCAGTATGACCTTTGAGAATCATTACTCGTTATTTATTTAATAAAATCATCAAATATAACACTTTTAAACTCTCTTACGTCTGCACCTCACTGTTACTGGTTTCGATGCTAGAAAAGAAAAAAAAGGAAAAAAAGAAAAGAGAAAAGAAGATAAGTAGATGATGAAATTTTTTATGCAACTATATTTAAGATATATATATATATATATAGATTATTTGTTATAATATACATATATATGTGTGCCTGTATAAATACAAGATTAATATATATTAATATGACTGCAAACTAGAAGATTTTTATTTTCCAAGAGAAAAATATATAAAAATTATATTATACCTATAAACGTATGCCTTGATGAACGGAGAACGGCGTAGAAAGAGCATTTTAACGACTAGAAATACACTATGTACAATCTTATACCACGGCATTCCTCGGTATGACGATTAGAAGCTCCGCTTGCGCTTCTTAAAAGTGGAACGAGATCATCGATCGATAGACGTCGACTGACAATAAGTGCCCCGTTGAACCAAGTCGATAAAAGACGTGGTAAACTCAATGCTGTTCCCTTTCAAGGAGTTCAATAATTCCACATTAATTTAAAGTAATAATTATTTTTAAATCGAAACATTATCTTAAATACTTTTTTAACTTTAACGATTCTATTTTTACCAAAATAATACGTACGTAAGTATATTTCGAGATTAAATCTTGATCGATCGTTCAGAAAGATCAAAAAAAAATAAAAAGGGTACCGATTACTCGTTGATTTCGTTGGATGACGTTAGGAGCGTCTAGATACTAGGCACGAGGGTGTAGCTAAATCGCGTGCGTCGCGACGCGTCGCGGCGCCGCAACCGTCCTGGCGTAGCCAAGCAACGGGGAGTCCGACGAACGGTCGACTCGCTAGGTACTAGTCTCGAACGAAACTGTATTGAGAACGGATCGAGAGGGGGTGAAAAGAAAAGGTCCTCCGAAAGCTTTCCCTTCTTTATTCTGGATCGCAAGAAACTCGATTTGAAATACATCGATCGATCTCTCGAAAACTCGTTTCTAAAAGTGAACGATTTTATCGATCGATTCAACGAAAAGATTATAATCTTTGATTTTCGATTCTCGTATATAATAGAACAGTTACAGTTGAATTTGCGTTTTATATATATATATTTTTTTTTAATTTTTTCTTACCTTTCTCTCTTGGTGGCATTTAAAGAATAAAAAAAAAAGTAACAAAAATTCGTTTGAAAAAGGATGAATTTTTTGATGGAAGTATCGACGAACCTTCGTGATTAGGGGTGATCGTTTAATGTCGAGACTCGACGAAGACGAGAACGACGAGGTCGGATGACGAGGACAACGCTGGTGATCCGATCGAAGTGATTTTATCAGGATGCAAACAGGCTTGGCGGGTAAGTGAACGCGCCTACTTTCGTGTGATCCAATTTCCATACTCCTGCGATGGATTTAGGCCTTGTTCTTCACATATACATACACATACACGTATACATATACGTCTGCGAGTAACACATACACTCACGCACGAAAATCGATTTCGTTTGAGAACACTTCGTTTCTTCCTTTATCCTGACATACGTTCGTAACGAGAATTCGTATTTGAATATTTCTAAGTATCGTATCTTTCGTACCGAGAATACTGTGTAGTATCGAGAGACCGTGTTATCGAGAACACCTGTGGAGCCTATCTTCGCAATGAGAGAAATCTCGAATGCTGCAGTTCTATCAACAGCGCAAGCACGTGGAAACTGTCTTTTTCTATCTCTCCCCCTCCCACTCTCTCTCTCTCTCTCTCTTTCTCTCTCTCTTTCTCTCTCTCTCTTGATAATAAATCGTCAAAAAAACATAATAAATGATCTGGATTTACATCTGAATATTCTCTCGTTTCTTTTTCTCTTTTACTTCCCCATTTTCCTTCATATTTCTCAAAAGTAACGTAAACGTTTTCATTTATGTCCTTTTCTACGTTCCTAATATTCATCACGCAACGTCTTATGCTTGTACTACTTTACAATTTCGCCTTCTTACTCGGTATAATCGTAATCTAAGAAAGAAAGGGAGAGAGGAACAAAGAGAAAAAGAGCGCGCGCGCAATTCGCTATTATCCTTACTGCTACCATCGTACACGGCTTCGATCGTTCAACTAGACTTTTTCTTTACTCGTGTAATTATTTTATAACTATCGTATATATTTTTATTTCGGTGCAATTTTATTTTCTTTTTCTTTCTTTTCATAATATCGACGAGTCTATTATTTAATAAATTCGCCTGGCTAAGCCAAACAGTATATTCTTTCGAAATATAAGAATTGTGTTTTATTATCTATATATATATATATATTATCATCATATATTGATATTATCATATATTGATATTTGTAAGATATTCATTTACGAAGATTACAACAAATTCATATATTAGCTTCAATAATGTACTTAAGATAGAATGTTATCAATTGATCGAAGTTAATCTTATCAATTGATCGAACTTAAATATATAAAAAAAAAAGAAAAAAAGAAAAAACAAGATAGATGTTAAAAATCTATTCATCGACTTTCTGAAAGATCATGATGATAGATCATGTCCACTCATCCCCTTTGAATTCTCGCAAGTTTCGCCCTGAATTTTTTTCCAACGAAAGATAACAGCATTCTTCTCGTAAAACGTTTGTAAGTAGGTATACGTCGATCGGGCTTTATATTGTGCTTTTGCCCGTCCACGTTGAAGTGCGAAGTCGTGATTTCTAAAGGTCCTCCCCACGGTTCTGTAATTTTCTCGCGCCTATCGCACGTTAAAGTGGGTCTGGATAAGTCGAACAATGCTTTAAACACTGACAATTCACACTCGTGCGACTTTCTTTTCCCTTTTTTTTTTCGAAATTAATGACGAACCTTTGAAACTGCAATCCTTTAAAGAAAGAAAAAAAAATAATAATGATGATGATGATACAAAGCAGATGTTTCACATAAATTTATTGTAAAAATATTGATGCGATTTCTCGAGAAAATTTTCATCGGAAAAATGTCGAATGTTTCTTCAACGAGTTCAATTGTAATTTCAATTTCAATTTCAGCTTTCACCATGTTTTCTTTGTCGATTTTCAACGTCCATTCTAAATAACAAAAAATATCACTTATCGTCTATCAAGTAAGACTGCACAAAATTTTTATGCAATCGTGCTGATAGAATGCTATGACTATACAAAAGAGTCAGCCAACTCGTCGATGTAAAGCAAGGTCAATGTGGTAGACGGTAGTAGATAAATTCGATTCTCGAAGAGGCCTTTTTAATCGACCGATATTTGCCGATGTTACAATTCTCTCGCGTTCCATTTTTCTTTACTCTCTGAATTTATCTCTGAATTTATCAGTTATCATTGTGCGATTGCTCGAGTTACGTCTCTTTCCATTCGCATAAAATCGCTGTTTTTTTTATAAGTAAATTAATCAACATAATTAATCAATGGCATACACTGATAAGTGTAAAGCGCAATAAATTTCTCTTGCAACTACCAGAAGATAATGATTATTTCAAGTATCGTACTAAGGTGAAGGTTGTAATCAACTATTCGTATATGTCAACTACACGTTTTAACATACAAATAATATGTATGTAAATCAAAGTTATTGCTTAATAAATTCAAAAAAAATTATTTTGAATTTGTTAACATCCTAATAAATTGCGATAATATTTACATGTATGTAAATTATTATGATACAACAAAACTGTATCTTTTCATACGTCTTGTCTATATTTAAAAGATAGATAAGCCTGTAAACACGCATAAAATTTCATTGGTGTATCTTTCCTGTTAAAAAAAAAAAAATAGAAAAATTAAAAAAAAAACTAAAAAAGAAAAGATAACAGAGCAAATAACACGAAAGTGTGTAGTCGAAATTAAAAATGTGAGCTTCTATTATTTAGTTTTTTTTGGCATTCGACCACGAGTATCTTAACACTCGATCGTCGCACGAATGAATTTTTACGCATGAGTTCGAAAAAGGTTTTAAATAATTCTTTTGGCGGACGAAGCAAGCGTTCATCTTGAATAACGCACGAGAATTTTCGTTTAATCGATTTTTATCCGGGAGAACGAATTTTGAATAAAAACAAATATATCGCAACGATAAATTTATTTAATCAAGCTAACGAAGAAAAATTTTGTTTCGAGAATTGTAAACGATATATCTACGAACTTACTGTATTTGACGTATCAATGAACTTCTTCATCCAAAATCCTGCCTTTGTACTGCATCTACAACATATACGTGATAGGAATAAGCGACGGATTACATCGAGCACTTTCATGGATATAGATATTATAAATCAAAAAGTCTAAACTTGGCACGTTATACCAGATATTACTTATCGACGCTATATTTCATTGCAGCGAAAAACGAATATTTCCATCGTTTTAAATATGTAAACGACGCATTTTCATATACATAACATCATTTTTCACCCGCCAAAACTTTTGACAATTCCGTTAAAAACAAAGATCTCAAGTATTTTCAAAATCGCTTTTATATTCATGGTAGAGACTCGTATATTTTTAAAACTTTCAATGTTATTTTCAGATGTACTGAGAAGTCTAAAATAAATCATATTTTATTAAAATCAAAAGATGACGAAGAAGAGGACGAACCACGATATCACGATTCGTGGATTCTCTCATTGTCCTACGTTAAATGTCTCCAAGAAACCGATGAGAACTGCAGTGGACAATAACTTACGAGGACTTGAAAGACGAACGAAGATTCTTACTTTGGAAGATACGAAGAAGAAATTATCGTGAGATCGCAAGGAATGAAATGGTTCAAAAGAAAGTATGTCAAAGTATTGCGTCAAGATAAGTCTGATTCGTGCCTTTAGTGTTTAGTCACTGTGATGGTATAATCGAAATTTATCGAAAGAAAATTTACCGTACATTTGGAAGACTGAATAAATGTAAACGAAAAGCGATGAGAGGATTAGCTGTGTTGGCCGCGGTGCAGATGGCCCAAAATCACTCGAACAACATAGTTAACGGTGGCGACGAAAGCAAAACGTCGATCGAATCGGATCGTTCGAATATTTTGGGATACAATATTTCATCGAACAGTGGTAGTACAGAGAAGAACGGTCACTTCGAAACTGACTTGCACGGTCACGTAAACATTTTACTCGGAGGGTAAGTATTGTTTTGAATTATAGCTGTATCGAGAATGAATGATTAATAAAGTGAACTGTTTTTCAGAGCTATGCTTAGCGGAGTGATCATGGTACTGATAGTAATATGTTATTGCTGTCATAAAAATATGAAAAAGTATCGACCTCAGGAATATTCTCATTATTGGAGACCCGAGCCCGATGTCCATAGTCTCGAAGTATTCACTATGGATTCTCATATCACGGTGAAATCTAAAATACGACCCAATTACTTCTAGAGAGACTCTGATAATTATCTAACGGATATAAAATTAAAAACAAAGAAACAAACTAACGTGAGATACAATAAAAATAAAATGTAGAGATATACTGATTGCATCTATTACATTCAGATTTCAAGTGATTAAACTTAAAATGATATAAATCGACATATACGTTTCGGATTAGATACATCGTTCGTGGAAATTCTTTAGATAAAAGAAAAAAAGAAGAAAGAAAGAAAGAAAACAAATAAAAACATTCTTTTTTCTTCTTCGTCAAACTTCTCTTCAGAAAACTCTCCCACGTCCAAGTCACACGCAGAGCCTCTCTAGAAATACTTACTTTTGCCAAAGGCAGAACTCTAAGCTCATTTAAAATTTGTTAATTCCCTGTACGTGCCAGTGCCCGGAGCGAGTAACAATGACGAACCCGGAAGATGGAACCCAAGCTGCTCTTCCTTGTCCGTTGACACCAGGCCCACCTCCTGCTTACGAGAGTCTCATTTTCGATCCGCAAAGTCTGCCATTCTCCAGCGAGAAAAAGGATACCACGGAAGTTCCAACGAACGAGTCGACGATGAACGAAGACAGTTCTACTATAAATTCGGAAACAAGTCAACCGAAGAAGGAAGAAAATCCGAAAGATGACAAAGATCTACCTTCCTACGAGGCTGCTTTGAAATTGGAAGCTGATGGATACGTCTAAAGACATTTATTTCTGGTTGAGAGTGACACGGTGAAAGTGCCTGCCTCCATCATCTTTTCTTCGATCGTAAAAGTCGACAAGAGTTTTCTCGCTCGTTTAAAGAAGGAAAAAAGAAAAAAAAAGGATAACGTCGAGGTGGATCCACAAATCGAAATGCTCTTTTAGATCATAAGGATTCTATTCTATTAACTATTGTTCTTTGAGAACAATCAAAAGCTCGATATCCAATCGCTGAAAATAAATCAAGAAAAAAAGACAGTAAATTAGCTTCGAATCTTGATTACTCTAATAACATGTAAACGATGTTTCGTAAGCAAAAAATTAAGACTATAAAAAATTAAACTACTTACATATAATCGTATATCTATATCTATCTATAAAATATTTAATGTGGTGAAAGTGTCAACGAATCAATGAGAGAGTACAGATGATTAATATCAAATAAACAAATAATCGTAAGAATTAAAAGCTATCAAAAAAGATCTCAAAAACGTTATAAATCAATAAAAGTATATATGTAAGCATTATAAGTAGATACATTATTAAGAAAAGATTCTTATATATATATATATATATATATATATATATATATATGTGTGTGTGTGTGTATCTTTGGATTTTACGAAACATAAATCATAGAAGAAAAAACCACAATTAGGCATATGAATCATGCTCAGTTATAAACGATAAAACATGAATAGTATTACACGTTATCGGATATATTGCAATAAATTTACAAAAGCGTGTATTGTATACTTTACTTAAGATTAAATTCCTGCCAACGATAAAATCCTATACACACTCTAATAAACAAAATATTCGTTATCAAAACACTCTGACTAAAACAAAAAAGAAAAGAAAAAAGGGGAAAGAGAGAAAAGAGAGAAAGAGAGAGAAAGATTCATCACGTATATACATATGCGAATAAAAACCATATTATCTCTCGAAAAAATTACTACTACGCATATTTCTCTACTGATACTACACACACACGCACGCACGCACACAGGACATTTCGATCTAAATTTTACCTTAATATTAAATCAAATAAATAATGCTGGATAAAAGTTAAACGAAGGAGGAAGCAAAACAAAAAATTATTATTCATTCATGCTTCAGGTAGGACCAATCACATTGAAATGTATAATATCATCTTATTATAAGAATAATTTAAATTCTATATCAAATATAAACTTAAATCTTCGAACTTACGGTATTCCATCATGAAACAAATAAGTTTCATATCATGATGTTTGTATCGGATGCCCCACAAAAGTTATCGCATTTTCACGCTCATCCCTGAAATAATGTTTATAAAAATCTTACTTTTTTCTTACCGAAGAGTGTACTCGTAAAATCGACAAATAAATTATAGTAACATTTTAATCGAATAAATATCCATGAGTTATATGTGTACGTTCGTATCTTATATAATATATTATCCTAAGATATCGTTTCTCACGATGTCTCTGATAAAAAAATATGTCGGATTAATGAATTACGAAACTTATCTCGTATAAATTTTCACACAAACCAGACACATATATTTCTTTTTATGAATCTGTTTTTTTTTTTCCTCTTTTTTTCGCGTCTCACGACACTCGGCACGCGAACGTACTAATATATAGGTATCGTTCAAACGTGAGAATATCCAGACGATTTGTGAGCGATCTAACGAAGTGGGAGACGAAGAGAGAGACCAGGGAGGCTGCGCGGCCGCAACAGTATTGCGTTACATCCGCCAGTAATCATTTGTTTTACGACCTCGTGGGGATTTATAATTCAGACATAGAGTCCGCCAGAAACGCTTGAAAGACTTCTATTCGAAGTTATTCTAGTTCTAACGTGAACTCTTCTTCTTCTTCTCTCTCTCTCTCTCTCTCTCTCTCTCTCTCTCTCTCTCTCCTCTCTTTCTCTCTTTCTGTCTTTCTATCTTTCTCTTTTCCACTGAGCATCTAACTTAGCCTAACATAGTACCACGTAATAGGATATTTTTGACCGAGACGGCTTCTTGTGGAATCAACAGGGGATTAGCACTTGTATGCTGTCTCCATTGGTTAGTTATAATTTCAAGAATTAATTTTTTGTTATACCCTTCGCAGATGAATATTGTATTATTTAATGAATTAAAAGATGATAAAAAAATAAAATGAAAAAACATGAGCAAAGAGAGAGAAAGAGAAAAAGAGAAATAGAGAATTTCTGGATGAAAATGAAAAAACACGCTCGACCAATTTCCGTTTAACTGTCGCCAATTTACGTAGAAAATTACTACGGATGACAAATTAGTAGTGGTTATCTTCTAGCGCGATTATTATCTAGAGAAGTCGGAGAACAACAGAACCGACTACTATCCGTTATTTCTCTGTTTCGTTTTATTTTTTCATTATATTTTCTTTTCTTTCTCCTTTTTTTTTTTTACTTTTGTTTCTAAAGTCGCAAGAGATTAAGATTTTAACGATGCGCTTAACGAAGCGATACGTACACTCCGTGCGCTCGTTATTATAACAAACGTTATGAGGATATAATAATCGTGGAAGTTGTTTTAAATACATCCGTACTTTTAATTCATTTAAACGAGGAACCTGACTACTTGTCCTGATATTTCAAGTTTTGGGTGGATTTATCAATGATTATGCGATAATTCAAATTAGTATAATATCTTGTATCAATATAGGTAGAAGTAACGTGTGACTTGGTATTAAGTAAATTATTGTATCTTAGTATCATATTATAAAGTATACACAGCATATATAAATATATATATAAACACACATACGTATATGTACATACAAATATACTCAGTATTATGTACTTATACACGTGCGTATATGTACATATATACATATACGTGTATATATATATATATATATATATATATATATATGATATAGGTTATATGGTACAATACAATTCAAGTTATATAATGTTAGTTAGTTGATCACAATGAAATTCTGATAATGACGTTGGCGATACTCTTACTAATATATAGAGTTTACATAGATCCGGCAAGAAGAGACCTGACCTTAATTCGTCGATATGTTATGCCAACAAAATCGGGACACTGTCATATATAGAGATAAACGAATAGGTAATTTCAATTAAAAGAGTGATTAATCGATCCTACGTACTCATTCGTATTGCAAAAGCAACGTTAAGAAGCGAAAAATGAAAATATAAATATATGACAATAATTAATTTTTTTTTCAATATTTTCTCGTAATAAGTAGCATTGGTTTGTATATTAATGGCCGTTTATAATTTATACACTTGAGAATATTAATACAAATATATTCCATTAACATCGGTAAAGATCTTAATGAGCGAAAGCTTAATAAATTATGCGATAAAGAGTCTGATCTATTCTCGATTCGATAATAATATTTGATTTTCTCGAGAAATAATTTTTCCGAGAGCACTTTTGCTCAATGTCGAAACGTGCGAATTATTCTCAGAATGACATACACGCGATAATAGATATAGTATATGTAGAATAGATAAAAACGATGGAAGGGAGAGGAAGATAGAGATAAAGAAAGACTGATATAAACATATCTATAGTCTTATAACTATTCAAAAATAAACAAGAGATTAGATTTGAAAAATTAAAAAAGATAGATATTTAATTATCGTTCGTGGCAAATAATTCCGACTCTCCTTTCTATCTATCTATCTATCTCTTTTTCTCTCTGTCTCTCTCGCACGATCTCACAATGAATCTCAGAGAGAAAGTGATAAAAAAGGAACGATAGAAATAAAAAGAAAAGGGGAAAAAAAGAAAAACAACTCACCTAACCTTGCAAGACCGACTACGTTGGGTCTGATCGTCCTTCAGAGAAAAATCTCTTCGGTCTCGATCCCAAATCAACGATGATGCTCTCTTCCATCCACCGTCCGTGTAACGCTTGTAACACTTAACCATACGAGAAGGCACTTTTTTCACGCCAAGAGAAAAAATCGTTGAAAGATGTTTGTAGTAAGGTCACGCGTGTAACGGTAAGCTTCTGCCATGTCGAAGGAGAGAGTACTCCGAAAAGTGTACGATTTAACGCGCGCGCACGCTCCGATTCGACTCCGCACTGCTTTTCGCTGCTGGTTCTACTTCTTTCCACTCCCACACGACCTTTACCTGATGGCCAGCCTGGCCCTCGCATTTGTCTGCGCTGCGTCCGCTCTCCGCTATCCGCAACCCCCACTCCGTTGGACACTCCAGACTGAACTGTGTTCGGAAAGGAAAACATTTCTGTGAGGGAGCTACTATCGCAACTCCTCGCCAATGCCCTCTGTCGAGAATATTGTCTACTAATCTATACGCAGCGTCACGTATATTCAGCCAATCATTACGGTCCATATAAAGTGCGCTTTTTACTGATTCTGTTTTCTTTTATTCAAATTGTTTTTCGTTATATCTCGAATTTTTCGTACAAGATAATTAAAAAGGAATAACGATTATTTATATTTTCTTCGAAAAACATTCGTGTTTGTTAAAAGTACCGATCTAGTGAAATGAATGCAATTGGTTAAAAATAAGATAGTACGTCATTTGCCGATAACATATCTGGTATGGTTTAAATATGCGCCACTTATAATACGTATGATTATATTTCATTGTAAATTGTATTTTGCGCTTTATATGTTTTATAATTTTGATAATTAAATCATTGTAATTTATACTTGTGTATCGATAAGTTCTCGTAGTAAAAACACGTATGGTAAAAATCCCGATTATATTTTCAATGAGGTTAGAATTGTAATGGCAGCATTGTTCATTGACGTGTCATTGAGTTACAAATGGCGGCGACCGATGAGACTGTTTCCGTACTAGAGAAAGATATCGAAAAATTAAGTGTTTTAGAAAGTGATTCGAACAAGAACGATGATGATACCAAAACTGGAGAGATTTATGAACCACATTTATGGGGTTTCGAAACACGGGAACTCTATAAAATTGCACTCAATTTCTATAAAGGTATACGAGTCTACTTGATAACTCATCGTTGTCATTATCTTGTTTTTTTTTTGTTATTACATTGTTTATAATTAGAAAAGAACTCAAGAAAAAGATATAAGAAAATTCATTGTATTCCAATCAATAAAATTAACGATTTTTCTATTGTTTCCCACATGCAAATCTCTATAAATAAATCTTTAATGTATTCATTAATATTTTATTATTTCCTTCTCAGAGAAAGAAGGTAAAGCTGTTCACCTTTCGTATGAGGATAAATTAAAGTTGGTTGCATTTACACAGCAGGTAATGCATGGAAAATGTACTGCTGAAAATGCCCCACCATTAGGAGTTTTAGATGTAATTGGTAGAGATAGACGTCTGGCATGGCAAAATTTAGGAGATATATCTAAGGAACAAGCAATGGAAGGATTTATAGTTTTACTAGATAAATTGTGTCCATTATTTAAGACAGTAGTAGAAGCACAAAAGAGAGATATAGAAGAAAAAAAGCGTTTGAAGCAAGAAGAAAAAATTAAACAGATAGAAGAAGAAAAAAGATTGGCAGAATTAGCTGAAACAAAAAAAAGAGAAGAAGAGGAAAGATTAAAATTGGAATTACAAAAAAGACAAATACAAGATGCGCTCAATCGACAAACATATTATCAATTTAAAGTATATGCTGAACAACAATATCCTGGAAATCCAGAGCAACAGGCTGTTTTGATTAGACAATTACAAGAACAGCATTATCATCAATATATGCAACAATTACATCAAAATCAATTAGTCATAGAAGATCAAAAAACGGAAGAATCAAATGAATTGGATAACACAAATAAAAATACTGAAAAGGAACCCATAACAGAAAATGAACCTGCGCTTTTACAAGATGAAGATTCGGATGAGTTACAGGAAGACTGGCCACCAATTGCCCCTGCTGAAATGTGGACACGTAAAGGTGTGGAGGAATTTAAAGAAACAATTAGAAAGGAAGCAGGTGATGCTGTTATAAAGGTTGGCCATGGAGAAACTGTTACTGTGAGGGTACCAACACATGAAGATGGTTCATGTTTATTCTGGGAATTTGCCACCGATGGCTATGATATTGGATTTGGAGTTTATTTCGAATGGTCTAAATCGGATACAGATCAAGTATCTGTTCACATTAGCGAATCGGAAGATGATGAAGATGAAGAAGATGAATACGAAACTCAAGATGATTTAGAAAGTGGAGGAATAAACGGAAATAATAGAGTTGAATACAAATCAACCATACCACCTATAAGTGTAATAGTACCTGTAAGTATATTATAACATTTTATCCATTTCCAAACTTTCTATGTTTATAATTAAATTGGTATGTTTTCATCATTAAGATCTACAGGAGAGATTCTCAAGAAGAAGTATATGCTGGAAGTCATCAGTATCCTGGACAGGTAAATGTAATGATCTATCATAAATTATTATTAATAATAGTCTATTTACCTAATAAAATTAATTCCTTCTTAATTCTTTGATTACAGGGAGTATATCTTCTGAAATTCGATAATTCATATTCATTGTGGCGAAGTAAAACACTTTACTATCGAGTATACTATACTAGACCAGGATTTACAAAGGATTAGTTGTAATTGTTAAATTAAGAATTTATTGAGTGTATATTTGTTGTGCACTGGCTCGTCATAATCGCCTGCTGATATTGCTAGTCCAACTAAATAAAATGTCCTATATCCTGTCTTTTCTCACATAAGACAAGGTGTTCACTGTGCAAAAATAATATACATATATATATACATATATTAAAATATATATATATGTATATATATGTATGTATGCATGTATGTATGTATGTATATATATATATACACATATATATATACATGCATATACCACACATATATATTATATATAAAAATTAATATTCGTATCCGCCTATTACAGGCTAATCAGTGATGTTGAATGGAAAAAAAGGAATATAAAAAAGAGAACTATAAGTTAATAAAACTTATAAAAAAAAATCTGTATTAATAAACATTTAGTATTGTCTGCATGTATTATTCAGATATAATATGTAAATTTTGCCACTTTCAACCCCGTTTTTTATATTTTCTGGATATGTTGAGAATAATATTTTGGATTTCAAATCTATCCTCTCTATATGTTTCGGTGGCCCCTCTACAGCTACCTGAAATCCCAAATCTCTATATATTATTCAGAAATTAAAAAAAAAAAGAAAGAAATCTTTAGCTCAAAGGCATTAATCTGCAGGCATTAGACGTTTATTGATATAGATGTTTATTGTATAGTTATATAAGGACACTTTTTATTTAAAAAAAAAAAAATTAGCACAAGAACAATGAATATGTTTGTTACCTTATTGATGAAAATTGCATTCAAATGATTTTGAATTACGGACAAAGAATAAAAGTATCAGAAGAGTTTCACAATGCACAGTCTAAATGTATTACATTTCCGTGCGACTGTGTGTGCGTCTGTGGGTGTTAATATAGATCGTATATTACTTGTATAATCAAGAAGGATATAATTCCGGTACGCTTAATTAGCACCACATTTTATGGCTTTACGCAAATTATTGCATGTTCTTTTTTTTTGAGAAATACAATATAAGTATATAAAACATGCTTGTGCATTATTATTTATTCATATATGTACTTGAATTCGTAATACTTAAAAAACAGATTCAGAGCTATAACTTTTAAATATGTCAACGTTTATTATATTATAACCATAGTTTGTTTTTACACCAGTATAATTCACTGTATATCATTAATAACATTATATATAATAATACTACTATATTTTATATAGCGACAGAATCACGTTAGTTACAGATGCATTATTTTTCAAAAAAAAGCACGCTTATATACTCTGCACCCTAACGTTTTTCTATTTATCACGTATCAGCATTGCTCTAAAACAGTTTTTCGATTAGAAGAGCACTTTTTAAGACGGCATGGGTAATACAATATTTGTTTTTTCTTTAAATAATGAAACTTCCCCGCTCGTCAGTTAAACACGTTATTAGATTGTCTGCTATTAAATAAGCTGTAACAAACAAAAATTATCCCAATTCTTTTTTTTCTCTCTTTAATCTTCGACTTAAATATCAATTTCCTCGTGAAACAAAATCGTATATGTATGATATTCGGTATGATTTCGAATATCAAATATTACAAAAAGAATGCCAATCAATATCTATTTCTATTTCTCATATTCTAATCTATATTGCCTCTATGTTCTTAGCCGTGGGTATTTCTTACATTCAAGCTTTATCTGCTACTATTTGACGGGTCATGTATTATTATATGCATAGTGTATGTATACAGTACATATATATATGTGTATGTATGTATGTACGTATATATGGAAATGTTTGTATATGGATGTATATGTATGTATGTATGAGATCACTTGTATTCATTGCCAATAAGAAAAATAGAGTTTTGTCATTAATTGATTACGGTACTAATAGAATCGTAGACTTCGATACCTCTCGCATTTTATCAATAAAATTTTAATGTAAGCAATTCGAAAGGCATAATAAGGAAAAACGCACATGTTTGTACGTTTTATCCTGTTTTTATATTATATTTGCATCGTTCTTACAAGAAAGAAAAAAGAAAAAGATGTACATTTTTTGCAGATGTACATTTCCCTCTTATTTCATGATTACTTCAAATCGATTTTGCTTAAAAATTATGGCGGGCGGGGAATAATCTTCTACTTCGTCCGTGATTGTGCGCAATTTAAAAAGCGACGTTACATTCTTTCAATTATGTATCACCAAACTAGTACGGGATTGTTTATATATCACATTTTTAAACATTATAAATATATATGTATACACATTATCGTACTTAAGTATTCGAATGAACTATGTTGTGCTTACAAATTATTCGAAATAATTACACGATATCTAAATTTTTGTCCTTCTGCAAAAACGATTTAAAATATTTTTAAACAGAAAAAATTTCTGTCAAATTTTTGTGTTACAGATGTTTCGAATACTTACGCAAATGATAATGTATATATAGTATACATGATATATACATATATACCTATACAATAATTGTTGGCTTGTCGCAAATAGATTAGCTTAAGCCTAAAATTATGTTAATATTAACTGCGCGTTTTATTTAATTATATCCGGAAATACACATACGTATAAGCTTTGTAATTGCAAACGTTTATAAGAATGCATAATTTGAAACATACGCGCGCGTAAAATCGTTTACAAATAACACCCCAAACTCTCATCACCTTATATGCGTTGTAGAAGACTATATATGTGCAGGAGACTAATTCTGTTTTTTGTTGTTGTTTTTTAGTAAGTTTGACGTCGTTATACATATATTTATAATCGTATATACACAGGGTATATTAAAAGAAAAAAGTTGTAGACTTAGAAAATATATAGTACTCATTCAAGCTCAGTAAACAATTAGCAATTGACAATTTTTTCAATAAACAATGCATACTAAGTTTAACGAGTTAAATATACTTTCTAAGTCCTAAACTCTTTATTTTGAACTCCCTGCATGTATATATATATATATATATATTACTAGATGTTAATATTTTGGAAACTTGCACGTTTGGTCTTTTACATAAAAATATTTAGGAATTATAAATGGCATTGTCCGTTCGAGAAAAACGAACGAAATTTGTACCGTCTTATCAATTCCGATTTGAATCTTTTTCTTGCTTGTTTGTACAAAATCGGAACCGTCGAATGTTTTAGAAGGTCGTTGTCCAGCATTTTGTGATCGTATATACGCTTGTACAAATGGAATAACTCAAATGGTTTATATCCATTATACTTACGTAAAAAATACTCCTCTAATAACGAGCAATAGATCTTACATCGGCGATAAGTTACAAATTAGTTGGAGATCATTTGTATTGGATAAATAACATTATGAGAAAGGGTCACCGTGGTCGCACGATATTGCCGAAAATATTTGTATCCATGTACAAAGGGACAATTACTTAGAAATCGACATTCAACTTCGTCGGTACTAAAATATTCGTGCGAAGTTATACGCCATTAGCTAAAAATATTATATTCGGCAAGAATATCGAATGAATACTGTGTAAAACACTTTCTTTCGTTTCATATGTTACTGCCCTAACATGTATTTAATAATTTGGCAATTCTTTTTTTATCATCGGCGATTTACATGTTTTGACGATGAATATATCATTTATATTGATAGAAAAAATAATTTATTTTACGACTCGCGTATATTAGATTCTTTGTTAAATTAAATCGCAATGGTGTCGTTTCGAAAATTTTCCCCGTCACGCATTCAATCAATTGTTACGAACGTTTATTCTTTCAACAACAGAATATGGAATTAATCGAGAATATTTAAATGTCAAATGGAAGATATTTTCCCTTGAAAGTGTACTCATGGATACATAAACGTTGAATATTAATGTAATATATTTCTTATTGGATATACCAGGGAAAATAACGGTGATGAGATTATGATGTTAATTTGATGTGAAGTGTTTAAGAACTAACTTTATCGATAATCGATATCTAAAATGGGATAACAGATACAGTACCTTACAAAAGTATTTAAACGACTTTCGAAATTATAATTTTTTCTTTAGAATAAAAACGTTATTATGAAAAAAGTTAATGGACACTTTCAAGGGATCCTTTTTACGCGTATATGTACTAACGATAAACAAAGATGTAGGACGGTAGTTAAATGTAATTGTCATCAATCTACTACGTTAATTGTGCTTAATGTCATCAATGATGCACGATACATTTTGTTCCTAATTTAATGCCAATAAAGCCAATGACTATGGTACTGTGCGCGCATAATTGACATTCGACAAATTTACGTTTGTATACTTAGCTATGTTTTAAAGCACTCTATTGGAACGTACGCACATGCGATGACCATCTCTTACATACTTATAGCGTTATTTACGATGATACATTTGGCTTTACAGCATCATCAGCAGTAGCAGCACCAGCGTACCACGAATTTGTGTCTATATATAAAAAAATCTTTACTCGAGTTCGTCAATATTTTTATCCCAGAATTCGAAGACACTTCCTAGCTAGCAATAAGATTTCCTAATTGCATTGCGAATCGAAAGCGTATAACGTTATCTCCAAAATTAGCACGTTAAAAAGACGGAATAAGTTTTGGTTTTTGTTTTTGTTCTCTTTTTTTTTCTTTTTTTCATTTCTTTTTCTTTAGCATCTCAAAATATTATCATGCATCTGTATGGTAATTTCTGCTTAAAAATCGAACGTTCGAAGAAAACGCGACGATCTTGAAGAACAATCGTTAGTCACTATATATTCTACTGTTTAAAGAAGGCCCCATCCTCCTCCTTAATCGTACTATATATATGTGTATGTGTGTGTACATATATATAGCTTATGAACAGAGCGCGCATAGTACAAAAGGAGCTAATCGTATCGACTTGTTACAACGAGGTTTCCATGTTAAGGTTGGTACGTCTACCGTTCATCGATCTGTAATTCATCGAGTCTACTCTATCAGTGAAGCTTCTTCGTAAATTTGAATTACGACCTTCTTTCGGATTGGTTCTTCGTTCTGTTAAGGATCTCGTCAGTGTGTTAGGTGAAACAGAGTTATTTTCGACAGACCAACCACTAGCTTCGTTTTCATGGTCATCTTCAAGTGAAAAATGTTCTTTGACTACGAGACTTCCTTCGGTCGAAGGTCGAAAGTCATTCTTTAAAACGATCGGTTGTGTTATCGACGTTGTTCGTCGATCGGTCGTGAAACCGTCGTAAGGAGGGAAAGATACGCCGTTTCGATAACCAGGCACGTAGATGTTTCCATTCATCGTCTCGTAATTCTCAGGTTCGACCAAAGGGAAGGAATAATCGGCATCCACAGCAAAAGTACGACGCCTGTGAATCTTACGAACGTCTCTGTGACGTCGATGTATACCTTCTCGTTCGGTAAAAGATCGTCTAAGCTTAACCAACATAGGAACGTTAGAAGTCTCCTCGTGATAGCTTTGATTTCTCGTTGGTACTACGTTCTTGCCACCGAACGGGTCGTCCGGACAGACTTCTTGGATCGGGCTAGCGAAGATGAGAGTTCTGTGAAAGATAGAAACATCAGAAATAGAAATCAGAGAGGACGGATATAGAAGAGATTTGATGATAAAAAAAAGCCTCGATTGATTTTTTGAAAGTTATGAAAAAGAAAGTGGTATTCGTAAAGTTGACCTTGAGTAATCGTATTTTTGTTCCGTAGGTGATGATTTCTCTTTCCCGAAGATAGAATTCTGAAGGTGTCCTTTATCTTTCGTTCGTGAACTCGACGCATTACTCAAGTTCTCTCGTGACAAGCACGTGCGAACCTTATCCTCGTTAGATCCACCAATCTCGTTGTTTCTTCTCCCACGTTCCAAATGCGAGCTATCATATCGAAGCTCCTCGAAACTTCTGTCCAACCTTACAGTTTCCCAGTCTTCGATGTGCTCTAATTCCTGTGCGGTAGTCATCAAAGTGTATCGACGCTTGTTTTGCTTGAGAATCGATTTCAAACAGAAGTAGGTCCTCGAGACTGGTATCTGCCTACGAACTTCGTCCGATCTTGGATTCACGGTCACTCTGCAACGCGATGTGCCCTGTTCTATAAATCTCTTTGGAATAGCACCTTTCGATTCAGCACTGTTTGCCTCACGAGTCACATTGTTATCTATAGATTTGTTCGTTATTACAGACGAAACTTCTTCATCGATCACTGTTTCGAAAGTATCCCGAGGTGCATCCAATTTGACTTTCGAGAGATTATTTCGAGAATCAGTCGTTTCCTCTTCTAAAATATTCTCCAAACTTCTACAATTTATCTTGGAAGAACATGCTCCTTCATGACCTACTTCTGAACGCGATCTTAAGTTCGGCTCGGAAATATCTCGTTTCACTCTTCGCGATGGACGAACAACTTTGTCGGTCCTATCCATTGTTCTAGCGTTATTAACATTAATCTCATCGAGATTATTTTTGTCCAAAACACTGGGACACGTATAAGAACCTTGCTGACCGCACGAACAAGATACAAGTTCGAGCTCGTTTGAGATATCGTTCTGGCACATTGAACTGCTAGCGATACACGTAGGATCCAAAGTTACGTAAGTAGAGCGTCGATCTTCCACGTGATCCGACAGATTTTGTTCCTGAACGATCTCCAAGTCGTTGGAAATTTTGTGACAGAGACATTGGCACGTCGGTTCGATCTCCACCCTGAGATCCTTTCTTTCTTGTTGAATCGATGGAAAAGTTCCGGCTACGTTCGATCCAAGTTCAGCTCGTTCGTAAAGCAATGCCTCCGAATAACTAGGAACTATTCCCATATCGATCTCGGACTCTGTTCCGGGCTCTGCTTCGATCTGTCGATTTTCTGTGCTAGGTCGAGCTGCTGGTTCCATGAGGAGTGCTTCGCTGTAACTCGGTGCCAACATGTAGGATCCTGGTTGACTCAATTGACTAGTGGAAGTACGTATTGGCTCGGCACCGATCGGAGTATCATAGTTCACTCCAAATAGCTTAGTCACCTAAAAACATCGATAAATCTTATCGCTTCTTCCTAAAAATCTTTTGACATCGTAACTGTCTACCTGATAGTCGGCGTATTGCGTATTGTACTCTATGATTACTCTCAAGGGCCAACTAAGTAGGAGAGCGCTAAGGCACCAGTAAACGTAACGATTGGTGAACCAAGGTTTACCAAGGACGGCGACTAAAGTTGTGGGATTGAGATTACATCCAAGTTCCAAGCCCTCCCTCATCTCCATGTAGTCGTCCCTCAATTCCTATCCAAACGAAAGTACGAGATAATTAATTCTTGGCACGAGTATATCCTTCGATCGACTACGAACTAACGTACTTGTTCAGCGAAGAACCTTGACCTGGCTTCCTCGAATTCCGTGGCGGATCTCATGTTTGAAAAGGCGAAGCCCTTGGTCAGCGCGATCTTCGTGATGGGTACTTTTGGATCGGGTATCAATTCCTTGCTGATATCCTTCACCCCACAGTAGTCGTAGTAATAGAAGGACGTGGCTGCGTGAGTATTCACCCTTTCGTAATAAACCTATCGTGACAAATTAAACGACACGTTATCGTTTGCTCTCTTCTTAAGAGACGCGCGTTTAGCGAATGTTGGTTAGGCGAGATAGTAACAACGGATTAAAGTTGTTAAACGGTTTTTTTAAGCGGCTGTTCTTTTTTCTCGTTTGCATGCTACCCCTTTACCTGAGTCGTCGTATAATTGTCTCCGTTTCTATATCGGGTGATTTGCCGTTTCCTACGTACATAATGATAGGAAACGGCCTTCCACCAGATCGTCGGTTGGGCTAGCCTCAGTTGATTTAATTTCAAGAGTACACAGTCTTGGCTCTCCGCGTGGGACAGATCGATTCTAATCGGGGAATGGTAACACTCCACCAGGTACACGAGATAAAGCATTCCCATAAAGGCAACCTATGGTAAGGAAAGATGCGAGTTAATCATGCATATTACCATAATAGATACGATAGTTGTATAAATATACATACTGGAATGTATATATAACCATCGTCACAGGGAGACACGTGCTTAGTACTTTTGATGAGGTACTTGGAAAAGTTGATCACAACCTACGAATACGTTCCTTTAAGATTATAATATATCTATTTATAAGAAAATTATAAAAAATAAAGAGAACAAAGACTAGTGTTCTTCTCTAAAACGCACCTTGGTAACATTAGCGCACCTACACCACGTAACTGCCGCAAGGCATCCATATATCAGCACGGAAAGTACTAAACACTTGCAATTGGGTTCCTTCTGCAATGCTCCGCAAAACGTTTGAGAAACGGGTTGCTGCTGTAAATAGAAAGGAAAATGGTATAACTAGCAAAATACCTACCTTGTTACGATATGATCGATTTCGTTCTACAAGACATAGATAATCGAGAACACGGATAACATAATGCTTATAAGGTAAATACATCGAGTAGTCATTATTTCTGAACAGCTTCGAGCTAACGATCGAAGAGATCGAATTTTATATTCGGTCGTTTCTTATCGATTAATTGAAAAACCTTATATATTTTCTTCTTTTACAGCTTCAATCTTTTATTTTTTAAATTGAATTATTAATAAAATTAGAATTCATCGAAAGAAAAATATTCTTATCGATTAATTGAGAAACCTACACATTTTATTAATAAAATAACAATTATTATTTTTTATTTTGTAAATGAAATCATTTTAATAGAATTGAAATCTGTAAAAAAAAATATATCAAAGAAAGCGATCGTTTCTAACTCACCTCTTCGTTTTCCCGATTCATCGTCGAATAACCGAAGCAATCTTCGAGTTGTACAATCGTTTTACATCAGTTTCCCGATCGTGACATATCACGCGATTATATCTTACGTCGGATTTGTCTTCTCTCGTTGCTCGTCCAAAGGTGGAGGGTCATCTCGTGGATCACGATAACCGACAAAGTTTGTAAGACGTCAGCTAGAAAACAGGACCAATACACAGGGTGATCTCCCTGTATTTATAAACCACCCACGCAAAAATATACTTTATCCTTAGTTTAAGAAAAATGGGCGTGCTAAGCGAACTGTAATTTCGTATTTTACATTCAAAGGTATTTAGATTTCTAAGTTTCACGATAAGATATTTTTATCGAATTATAATTATTCTATTTAATTACATTAATAAATTAATTATTAAGAAATATAAAGGAGAGACAAAGAAAAAGAGAGAGAGAGAGAGAGAGAGAAAAGAGGGAGATAATATACCTGTTATTTAACATACAGTGAGTTCGATGCTATAGACTTATATAAAATAGGATTCGAAGGATCAAGAATGAGCGACATAGTTTCGAGGATATCACGAAAAAAAATCTACGTGCCAATTAAAAAAAAAAAAGTAAGAAAAAAGAAAGGAGAAAATAAAATAATTCAACGTATATTTATATCCAGGCTAAAAAAAATTTAATCTATTTCTTCCTCGTCTCATTAAAAATACAAAGATCATACATTGGCTCTCTAGATCGAAAGCGACGATTCCTCTTACTCACCTATCGAATTTCTTCACTTACATTACTTTTGATCTCATCGAGCTACACAGATAAGACGCGGAACCTTCTCACGAACACAGACCTCCCAAGTAAGACAAATAACTAGGATTCCCATCGGCCCGCCCATCTTCACTGAAAGCTACATATATACGAGATAGTAGCGCGCGCGTATTCTAAATTTCGATAAAATGGAGTGATAATATAACACAGCACTGATGATCCATCGATGCTTCGGTATCTTCACGAAAAACTTTTCTCCTTCGATTTGTCCAACATTCGTGTGAATGAGCAAGATCGTACTCGAAGAATTGAAAGAAACGAGAAAAAAAAAGAAATTGAAAAAGAAAGAGAAAGGAAGAAAGAGAGAGAGAGAGAGAGAGAGAGAGAGAGAGAGAAATTGAAGAAGAAAGAAAGAGACAATGTCGATCGTAGGTATACGAACATTTACCGAAATATCTTTCCGCTTCATGGCGTTGACCGTAATACGATCGTTTCGCATGACGAGATGAGAGAGGAAGAGAGCCTTTGCTCGACGAGAATCTGCAATTCGAAATCCCTAAAGAATTCCTTATTTTTTTAACGTCCTGGTCTTCACTGGATGCTCCATGGGACGCAACACCACGGGACGCACCGAGGAATACACCAAAGGACGCAGAAACGCGCGGAAGGTTTCGCGACAACTGCACGCGTCCCTCTCCTGCCCTAGCGACCTTACGCCCGCGAGAGACGACAGCCGCCGCGCCGGCGTCGACGTCTGGCTCGGGGTCGGCGTCGACCCTCTTTCTCTACCCTCTTTCTCTCTTCCTCTCTCTATCTCTCTTCCTCTCTCTCTCCCTCTCTCTCTCTCTCTCTCTCGCTCTCTCTCTCTCTCTCTCTCTCTTCCTATCTCCCTCTCTCTCTCTTTCTCTCTTTCCATCCACACCCTCCAAATCATCCCCGTGCCATCGACAGTGACGCAGAAGACCCTCTCCGATAACGGAATTCTTCATTTCGGCTTCTAGACAATCCAGCAGTTTCAACTTCGATTATTTAAAAATTATAGGCTATATGCAAAAAAGAGATTTTTCCTTCAAAAAATATGATTAATCGAGAACAGAAAATTCATCTTATAATTGGACCTATTCTCGACGATTCTTGAGTTAACTTCTTTATTTCAAAATAGTTATTCCAGTATCAAGAAGATTATTTATTTGTAAGGAAGAAATATGTAATAATATAGGGTATGCTATTTGATATTTATGATTCGTGGTAGTATTTTTTTTTTTTTTAACAGTCGAGAATAACTACTTCGGAAGTACGAACATTATCTTAAAAAAGAACACTTGACAAAGTTTATCCGATCGTACCTCCCTCGTCTTCCCTTTTAATATGTCTCTGCGTATCCTGGCTCGAGAGGGAAAGAAAAGGGAGCTCGTCCGTAGGATCTTTTATACATAGTTTTTTCTCCTTTGTTTTATGGAGCCTCGTGCTGTCGACCCTTGTGTTTCTTTCTCTTTCTCTTTCTCTTTCTCTCTCTCTCTCTCTCTCCTCCTCTCTCTCTCTCTCTTTCTGTTCTCACCCTCCGTTAAACTTGTCTCTGTAGCATCCGATGGGATGCTGGGAACGCTCTAAGATTCCTCGAGTGAATTCTTCTGAACTATATGAACTAGAAAATTGACGATATTTGCCTAGAAACTTTTTATTTTCTTCATTGCATACTCTTTCGAAGAAAATCAAGCAGCATATTCGTATAAAGCATGCACAAAATCAATATCGTAAAATTGTCTAATAAATTAAGTAAAGTTTCATGAGAGAGAAAGGCCTAACGTAACTTTGATTTTTTGGTGCGCCGATCTTCTCTAAGCTTAATAACATTCAGTTATCGATCGGTCAGTAGAATGCTTTATCACGTCAAGCGTAGACCCTCAATGATTATCGTCCTGTGAAATATTAGACAGCTACTGATCGATGTTTCGATGATACTTAGCCGATGCGTATCTCGATGAAATTTATGATTCGGCCGAATCTTTGGATTATCATCTAAAAAAATAAATATATTTTTAAACATCGTATCCCATTAATTCTAAAAATTTAGATCCCAATTATTAACTATAATAACTTGTAAGATTTTGAATAAATCAATGAAAGAGAATAAAATGTTAAAAAAATAATGTAATTAACTTTTTAGATGCCATAAGCATATTAACTCGCTCTGCATTTCCGGACGCGTAATAACGCTTATACAAAAAATATATGTATACACGGTTTATTTTGAACTTGAATTAATTAATATAATCGATCAAACGTAAGGTGTTCCTTTATGTCGAACCATGTTTTAAAGCATATTATACAAAAGAAGACTTTTGAACTAGTCAATGCTTTCATATATTCTTTTTAAATAAATGATAACATTTATTTTCAATTACTATTGACTTTTTATCTGCAACGTAGCGGATATCGTCGACATGATATTATACAACATCTAAAGAGTTAATCTTTTTTTTTTCATTAAATTGCCAAGAAATAAATACATTTATTTAATTTTGTAAACAAATCAATATATATACGAATGTAATTTCTATCAAAGAAAATATTGGCCAATATATTGCATGTAAGACATTTTGTATTGTCTCTTACAGCAAACATGACTATAACAGTGGAGAATAAAGATGAGTTTTGGCGCCGTCCCGACGGTTATCTATTGATTGCAATTTGAGATGATAGTATCCAAGTCTTGCGTACATATATCCCCGAACTTTCTAATGAATCTGATTTTGGATCGTTTCGTTTATTTGATATTATTTCGAATTGATTAATCGATCTATCTTATCCGATTGAAATCTATTGAGATCATACGTAAATCTGCAATAGAAAAGAAAGAATACATAAAGATCGGAGTAATTTATTTGAGATATTTACAAAAAATAAATTCTTAACGATGAACGATAACACCGTTCTTATATCGATTGGTTAGGGTATCCCGTAGATGAGCAAAAGAGCGTTTGTATCGAGCGCGTTACTAAATAACCACGTAAGCATCGCACACTTCCTTTGCTTAATCGTACGCGCGTAATCGCGCGTCATTGCGGAAATTCACGTCTGCGCGACTACACTAACAGTATGAAGGTCATTGAATATATCGTGGTCTTTCATATCGTTTATATGTTTAATAACAAGCTTTATTATCACATTATTATTTGATCCATTGTAAATAAAAACATGCGGAGTCATACAAAGAAAAATGTATAAAAGAAAATATATACAATGAATAATAATTTGAATATACGAAGAGAAGAGAATATAATTTATAACGCGAAGTCTCCATTACGAAGCGTCTTATATACACACACTCACACACACAATCGATTATATGAAATTTAAAAATGTTATAATAACAAAAAAATTGTTTTGATAATGGTACATCATTTCTATTGTAAAGAAAAAAAATACATCTATGAATCCATCTAATATCGACACAAGGAGACACAATTTCACTTTTTGGACGATGTCCAAAACCGCATTCCATCTATAGCCCGAATTCTTTGTCGGTGAACACCGCCAATTGATTTTAAGGAAACGTATATACGTCTTCGGCATCGAATTTTCGCTATGTAATAAATGCATATTATTAACTGAAGGTTAAAACAAAAATAAATTTCAATCAATTTATATTTATTATAGAGTATGAATTAATTCGAAAGAAATCTTAAAATATCCAGATAAATTAATAAAAATGATTCGCTACTTTAAAGTATGAATTTTGAAATATGAATTAATATATAATGATCAAAGATTTTAATAGAAAATGTCTCTTTCATATATTTGAAATTTCTCTCGCAAATATAATTTGTTAATCGTATTATGTAAAGAAAAAAGGAATACTTTTTCTTTGTTGAATGATTTTAATTAAAAACAACAACCAGTTCTATCTCATTAAGGCAGGGGTTAACGGTCAAAAGCTTGTTTGCATTTTGAGCGATGAAATTAATACAGTTAGATCGAACATTCTTCCTCAGTCTCTCTCTCTCTTTTCTTCACCGATTTTTTAAATCATTGAATACAACCAAAAATAAATATATTGATATTTTATACATTTAAAAGTTAATTTAAAATATTCAAATCTGAAAAGAAAATAAATTTACTACAAAAAAGAAATGATAACGAATTGTATTTTAATAAAAAGTGTTTGAAATTGAAGATCTAGGAGAATTGTGTATATGTGTGTGGTGTGTGTATGTATATATATTATATATATCTGTTTGTCTATTGTATACTTTGTCTCTGTCTGTTTTTGTTTCTGCTTCGTCTCTGTATCTATATTTCTCCTGCTCCTTCTCTCTCTCTCTCTCTCTCTCTCTCTTTCTATCTATCTCTCTCTCTCTCTCTATCTATGTCTCTATCTCTCTTTCTCTCTGTATGGAAACGCATTCTATGTAGGTGTCCCAAATACACATATACAGAATCCTAAAATCATTAATTGATCTTTGAGGAGATGAAAGAGGATACCATTTTAAGACGAAAGTTTCTCTGTTACTTTTCTCTCCGATTATTATTCACTGAGTTATTTAACAATTAAGTCGACCAATCCCGTACGCGCATAACATAGCGTATTTGATCAAATTGAACAAATGATTGAAAGATGAAAGAAAGGAGGGGCACACGAAATAAAATCTATATATATATATATATATATGTTAACAAACAATGAAATTTAACTAGTGTAATTATTGTTAATTTTAATATAAAAATAATTTTTATTTTAATATAAAATTATACGAATCATGTATCAATATAAAAATTAATATAACAATATAACAACATAAAAAACTGTTTTATAATGAAACAATTATTATAAATAAATTATCAATATTGATTAGATAGTACCATTTCCGTATGTTAAAAATTGACCAATCATTGATGAGAAAAACCATTTCCTAGAAGTACGGATGTAGAGCAACCGTTTCACTATCTTGGTATATTATACATTAGTGACATTCCTATTTATTCGAAAGTGGAGCTATTAGACTTTGGAGTGTACAAAGGCAAATTATTAATGATGGATGTGAAAAAAATTCATGAATTTATGGAATTAGTTGGACGTCTGAAGGTAATAATCAGTAATAATTAAAATTAATTAAATGTATATATGCCAATTAAAATATGTAGACACTAAGCTTTTATCACATGTTTACTGTAGATAAATGTCCTTGTTTGAGTTGTCTATACAAATCAAAACGATATATTTTCTCACATTATAATTTTATTATGTAATATTAATATCTAATAATGTTATTATGTAATAGTAGATTAGTTTTTAATAATTTTAATTAGCTTTTCTTTTTTTACCTTTTCAGCACATGAAAAGAACTGGATGGGTATTAAGAAAAATTCCTGATCCTGAAACAATAGCAGGACATATGTACAGGATGGCTATTCTTTCTTTATTAGCAGATAGTGAAGATAATTTAGATAAAAACAAGTAAGAAATGAATTTCTTTTTTTCCAAAACTAGCATTATGCCCTGTTTTAGCATCCTACATTTAATATCTATTTGGAAGATTGACTAATAGAAAGTATGGTTGTAATATTATTTTTAGAATTATGCAAATGACTCTAATTCATGATTTAGCTGAATGTATTGTTGGAGATATAACACCCTTTTGTGGTGTTTCTCCTGAGGAAAAACATAGACGAGAAGATGCCGCAATGGAAGAAATCTGTCAACTTTTAGGCGATAAAGGTCCAACTATATTACAAATATTTCGTGTAAGCTGATATGTTTTTACATCTCATTTATCCGATATATTTTAAAAGATCTCTATTAATAATATAAATCTCTAATAATAGTATAAAAATATTGATTTATGTTTTTATATAATTATATATATCTTTTATTTTTTTATATATAGGAATATGAAAAACAAGAGTCTCCAGAAGCTCAATATGTAAAAGATTTGGACAGACTAGATTTAATTATGCAAGCATATGAATACGAGAAACGTGATAATATCCCGGGTAAATTAGAGGAGTTTTTTTCATCATCAGTAGGTAAAATTAAACATCCATTCATCAACAAAATTGCAGATGAAATTAGCAGTAAAAGAAGTATTTTATTTTCTAATTTAAGTAAAACAGAATGACAACATAGATTAAAATATGAATTTAATTTTTAAACATATAGATTTTAATATATCAGGTAAGATTTTGTTCTACAGTTTTATTCGTTTAGAAACTGTACATTTTACTAATTTAGACAAATATTACGTAACAATAAACGTAACTATTATTATGTCCAGTTACTTAAAATATTTCACTTACTAAAAGCATAAACGAAAAAACGTAGTAAAGATTAAAGAGCAAAAATAAAAATAACAGTCTGTTATTGTGTTATTTAAATATTAAACGTTAATGTTTAACCAAAGATGTAAGAATTGTAATTTGATAAAAAAGGATTGTTTTATTTATAAAAATAACAGTTATAGTGATGTTAATTATTTTAACTTTTGACTTAAGCACATGTTGCTTTGTGATTACATATACATTGCTGTTAATACGCGACAACTAGGTGAAATAATTTGTATACTATATACGTGTAAAGTTCCATTTATCATTTGATAAACCATTAAAAAAATGAAACAAGGAAATAGTATTATAAAGTTATGCCTTAATGCAGTGACAAGTAAAGTATATATTTGTACATAAGTTATATATATGCAAGAAATATTTCAATTAATATACAATTGTCACTGAGCGTATCAAGATATAGTATTTAAGTTTCAATATTTAAATATTTTATCCTAATGGATACAGAAACAGAAATGAATGAAGCATAGTCATGTATGTGGATCTAATTATAATTTAAAAATTTGATATTTATTCATGTTACTTAACATATGTTGTATACTAGAATCACATACGTGTACCTAATAAAAGAATTACAGACTAACATATTTCATAAATAAATTCATATTTCTCGTTACGATTATTAAATTATTAATTATCATAGACACGAATTATTAATTACCTCCTTATCATAACCTTTAATAAATATTTATGAAGAAAAAAATCTCTATTCATAAAAGGAAAAAGTTTCGCGCGAAAGACGATAGAAGTCGCTGGTTAAATGTCCAAAAAATATTGATTTTTTATACTAGAAACTATCGTATGAAATGACGAATCCTTTTCATAATTTAATAATCATCAACATAAAATTTTTTAAATTAACTACGTTATCAATATTAACACTTATATAGCATTTTTATCAATATAAAACAGATTGAATAAATATTACAGGTTGAGACTACGGATTAGTATTTAAGGGCGTGCTCAAGGTAACTCGCGTCAGTTGCTTTGATGAAAGCGTTCGCAAACACATCGTTTCGTACTGTGTCACATAATTTATTTTTCCTATCTTTCTACCATACTTAATTCAAATCTACAAAGCAATTATTGTTTCGCAATATTTATACGATCTATAGAGTTAATCAATATGATAAACGAAATAGATTGGAAATCAGCCGATAATATTTTCAAAACTTTCGATGTAAACAAAGACGGTGTGCTCGATGAAAAAGAATTTTTTCTTCTATGCGAGAAATTTTACGGTGAAGAAGAAGTGAATAAAAATGAATGGAGGGTTAAAGAAATTTTTAAAATATTTAGCTTAAATGATGAGGGATTAAAAGAATCAAAATGGAAAAGGTATCGTAAAATTTATTTTATGCGATATAATCGTTGGAAGTATGTTTATGTTATTTTTTAAAATCCATTTTCGATATATTATATTTCATTTTATACTTTTAAAAGTTAAAGCCTTTTTATTATCAATAATGACTATAATCACTATTATCGTATGCTCGTTATTCCACCGGTAACTATAATCTTTTTACATATTCAATGTATACTACCGATGACGAAAAATTTTACATTGACTTATAATTTTGAATTAAAATTGAGTAAGAAATCAATAATTAGCATGACATGACAAGGTATTAAATTTTATACTCTATTAATGTTTAAATATACGGTTGATCCACGCTTATGTGTCCGCTCATGTGTCCACTCATGTTCTGACTCAGCGAACGATACTACTGGCATACCGAAATGATTTAATCTTTTTCGTGTTTTATTTAATTTTCTTTCACGGTAGTCTTGTTAATCAATAATATTATTCATATGTGAATATATATGTGTAGAAAAATTGATAATGAGATGTTAAAATGATAATATTAAAGAATTATTCACTAAGCATATTCAAATTTTGACGCGTAATTAATAACAAATTTGGCGCGGAATATTAACAATTTCAAATTTGTTAAAAAAGAAAAGAAAGAAAACAAAAGATGTAAAAAATAATTTTTCCGGAGGATTATACAAAATGATTTCTCATTGAACCGTATTATATAATATACATATATATATAACTGTTACGCTTATGTAATCGTTTTACTTTCGATAGATGCTTTACAAAATGGATACAAAAAAAACCTGTAAATGTATTAATAGTAGTCGATGTACAAAACGACTTTATTGATGGAAATTTAGCATTACCTAATCGTACGGGTTATGAAGTAATAAAACCGATTAATCGTTTGTTGAAAAAAGTTCATTGGGATCAAGTTATTTATTCGTTCGATTGGCATCCTAAAAATCATATTAGTTTTTACGACAATCTTGCTGAACGAAAACTGCATCCGTCATCTAAAGTATGTATATTTCAAATTCTAACATTTATAATAGGTCCCCGTATTGACGTAACTCTAATTATACTAACGTAACTTTAATTAATATGACGTAACGCTGTCCAGATTCGTCATTATTATGTAACAATTACATACATCTATTATCTACGTCAAAACAATAGTTCTTTTTATTCGTAGATTACAAAAGAACTAGCTAAACCATTTGATACTGTTACTTTTTTAAAACCACGGTTGGAACAAACACTTTGGCCAAGACATTGCGTAATGAATTCGTGGGGTGCAAAATTAAATAGTGATCTGTATATATCACCAGACTCTATACAGGTATGTGCAATAAAATTTCCATTAATATTATTTTACTCTCGAAAACATCTATTGTTATTCTCGCTATATTTACATTATATTCTATTTAAGATATACAAGGGTCAAAATCCAGATAGTGATGCTTACTCGGTTTTCACAAAAGAAAACGTGAAGACGAATTCGAAACTGGAGACGATTTTATTGAAAATCAAAGCCACAGATTTGTACATTTGTGGATTGGCCACGGACGTTTGCGTGAAAGCAACATGTCTCGATGGATTGAGTTTGGGCTATAATGTAATTATGATCGAGGATAGCTGCCGTGGTATCGATAAAAACAATACAGAAGAAGCGAAAAAATTGATCATAGAAAACGGTGGTTTGGTGACGAATAGTAATCATGTTTTTTCTCTTGTGAACGAAGAAAAGCGAAGTTTGATTCTTGATCATCAAGCTGCGAAAAAACACTTTGTAAAACCTTCAATTCCCATTGATAACAAAAATGCATTAGCGGACTAATGTGTTCTTCATAATCGTATATAGAGATGATGATTCTAACGAAACGGTTCCTTTAATCTTACCTCTTATATTTTTTAAATCAAGTATTAGTAGTTTAATAATTTTTTAAAGTATTCTTCCAAAAAGAAAAAATCCATATAAAAATACATATTTCTTATTAAATAATAATTATATATATATACATATAACTATTATTATGTTCGTATGTATAGTAGCGGATTTACGCACAAGGGGCGGAGGCGATATATTTAAAATTTAATATCTAATGGCCGGTATATACATGTTTGTGAATATTTGCGAGTATAATCAACTTTGAGTAATGTATTTTTCACTTCATCAATTGCATGAAAAATTAAAAAGTGAGAAAATATATATATTGGTGTATAATTGATTTATTTTAATGGAGACCTAAAAAATTGTTAACAACTTAGGAGCCTTGAAAGTTAAATTCGACAATGTCAATATCTTTCAGGGTATCCAAATTAAATGAATAAAATGTTATTAACAACTTGGTGCATGAAACAGTCTCGAGCTACGAGTTCAACTGCGCTCGTAACGATAGTTTATATTGATCGAAGAGACTGATTACACCACACGCGATATATAAAAAAAAAATTCTCGGAAAACGAACATGACGTGTATTGTAAATAATTAAACAATCCTACAAAAATCCTTGAACTCAGCTAATTGTATCGGATAACATCCGTACTGTTCTCTCGATTTTATTCGCTGACTCATCGTCTGTGGTTAATTCGCAAATGAATTTCTGCCTTGACGCACATTCCTCACCCTTGTAAGAATAAATCTTCGAAGATAGATCGTAGAACAATTTTAGACACCTAAAATATTTACATTGAAAGACAAGAAATTGAACAGGGTAAAAAATAAAAAATTATGATTGTTAATAACCTGCCGTTCCCAACGACAGCCTGTTTCGTATCATTATGAATAGGTCTGGCACTTCCGGCCCAGATCCATAAAAGACCAGGATTCAAACCACCTGTCCAAAAGTTTTTGCCTTTGAGCTTCGTATTTCCTTGAAGATACGAAATTACATCCTGATTTTCAACAATGGTTTCGAATTCGACCAAATGTCCTCCCATACCTCGGCAAAGACTAGCGGATGACTTCCAATCGTATTCACGATCACTAAAATAATAGCAATACTGACCGATGCTCGTGTAGTTCGATGGACAGGAATCTGTAAGATTTTGATCAGCAACAAAAATGTAAAAAAAATTTTTTATTAAAGACAGAACTAACTTATTTACCTTTGTTAGCGGTAGATCCAGAAATAACATAATACAAAAGTTCTTCGGCTCTTCTAAGACGTTTTTCTACGTAATCCACTCTATATACAAGTTTCTCGATCGCACCTGAAAACAAAAGTATTAACAAGAGCTTCTGTAAAATGATCTAAAGAAAATGTCCTTATAAGATTATTATCTTTACCGAGTAAATAAATGTCTGTTTCAGAAACGTCTCTCTTATTCTGTGTTCCCTTGGTCGATACTGTTAATACTTTGTCATCTAATTTCATTACCTTCGATATTCTTGACATGCCAGAATTCGCGGTAGTGACAATCCAATCTTCTAAAATTTCGCTCCAAGGTCCTATTCTACGACTTTCAAGTACATTCGTCTCGTTTGTTGATGTCGTAAAAGAAGACTCGGCTAATAATAATTGCACAAAATACAAAATTAACACAAACTCGTAATAATTAATTGTAATAAATTATTTTGTACCATTCCTTAATCTCTTATAGTGAGGTAAATTATCGAAGGAAAATAAATTTCCTCTTTGGTAATGTACCCGAAATTTCGATGATGATTACTGCCGATGACATCAATAAAATTGATAAAAATGTTCGTAAATATTTCGTTTGGCTCATGATTGTACTGCAATTTGATAAGAATAAATTTATTATAAAAAAAAATTTTTATTCATATTTCTATAAATAGAAAATAAACGTACTACGTCATATTTAATCATACCTTTAGATGCTGTCAATGACTCTGGAATTTCCCGCTTTCTCCGCGTATCTCCGTCGCATACCTTGAAAGCATAGTGATGATAAATAAAATAAATATTCTAGTAGATTTTTATAATTTACAAGATTATAATTTATATGTACACAACTTACAAAACTTGTAATTTTATCGGAAAGTTGTTCTCTCGAATAAGAAGATTAATACTTCCGCATTATTTCATTCAAAATACGAACACTGTGTTCTCTACGCGTGAATGTTTAACGTACGACTGACGATAAACGATCCGAAAGGATGATCAGCCGAAGACTTCTCTGGGTCACTTTCTCCCCTCCTCGAAAAACAAGTCACTTTCTTTTACAAGTTCGTTTATAATGTTATTCTATACGACGATTGCTCCTATGAGAAAAGATACTCTCAAGGAGAATGAAAGAAATCAATTAAGCGTTATAATGAACATTAAATATATATATATATATGTAACTCTTCAAAGTTTATTATCATTTTTCGAAAGACTATAACAACGATATTTAATGACATAATCTTTCATTTATATCTTCAAACTTATACGTTAAATAGATCTTTGCGATGTACCAAAGAATCTCAAACGAAGATTAATGATCATTGGTAACTCGACACTTCCTACCTAGAAATATTTACTTCATATTTACAAATATTTTTTTAACTTCACTTATAATAAGAAATATACATACATATATATATATATATATGCATATACATATACACATACATATACATATATATCCGTAATACCCGAGATTTTTGAGAACTACGGAATGGTGGTCCCTTTATTTCGGCTCGATCATGATATCGCAAAATCCAGGTCTACCTCTTGAATAAGTGATCGTCCGCAAAGATCGACCTACTGACCTCGATGCTCTCGATTACGTAGAGTTGAAAAGCATTTGCGTTCACATGTACGCTTTAGTATCTAATCATATGGATGAACGAGAGTTTAGATAAAGCGATATGCGATCGTACAATGATGTAAGATGAATTGTTATTATTGATCAAAGATATTGATTACAATTTATTCAATATTAATTTCATTAATATAATTCCGTTTATTCGAACTAGAATCAATATCTTCGACTATGATATAATAATATTGTCTTTCGCTGTCCGAAGAAAAAAATACGTTTTTCCTATTCAAATAAATTATAATAATATTAACAATGAAATACATTCTTTTTAATGCGAAACGTAGAAAAAGCAATATCGTACTTCGAATTCAATTTTAAAAATAAACGGTAAGATTTAGACGTTCGGTTTCAGTTTTAGTGCTTCCTGGCCTGGTTTCTGCTCTTACATCGATACTTTCCACAGTCTGCAATACAATAGTATGTATTCAGTTTCGTCTAATAATAACTACGTGATCTATAAATTTTATCATTTCGAGTAATTTCGATCATCTATCTAAGTACTATACTAAGAAAATATTGAAACTTACCCTATCGTCGTCGTCCCAGGAAAGTTTTTTAACTCTCGGAGACATTGATCCTACTGGCCAGACAGTCATCAGAGAGTCCGGTGGGTCACCGGAGCAAGTAGACGAATCGTGGGAAGTTGCGTCGAGATTGCTTCTTGCACTCAAGTCGTTCATGTTTTGAACAAGACCGCCGATATTTGGAATGTTTGAAGTTGCTGATAAGGCAGGTGGATTCGGGGCTGGAGCGATCTTATGCCTAGCATAGAGAGGTAGCTGTCTAGCCGACGCGACACCTGTACCCAATAATATTTAGTAGTGAACTAATGAAGTTCCCAGTGCACTCAACCCTTCTTTCTTTTACATTCAATCGATTTTTGTTAAAATACGACATCGAATGAATATAATCAGTATCTTACATATCATTATATTGTATTATACAAATTTATCGATGATCAATATAACAAAAGGAAAAAGTGTTTTTACTATGAACAATTTCAATTCGAATTTCTACTTATCCTTTCCTAGACTTTATCGCTAAAAGTTTCCTCGTCTTGGCCGACATCGTTCGATATGTGATTAATGGAAGATAAATGTATAACACGAATCAAAGCCAATAATATCTAAGCCGATTTTCATCGATCGTCGAGAAGAAAGGATTGAGACTCGTAACGTGGCTTCTTCCGGACATACTTGAGCTAGCTCGTACGAATCGCCGTTCGAAACGGTGCGAAGAGCGCATCGTACCGTCATGAATTACTCGTGACGGGAACATACTTTTGATCGTGGCGGCGTAGGCTCGTTCGTTCAATTCTCCGAAACCAGGTGCGTCGAGATCGGTGACGGTCTCGTTAACGTTACTTCCACTCTCGTTCGTAGTAGAACGCTTCCTGTAGCTATTCTCTGAAGTATCCTGAAGAGCACTGGCTCCTAATACTTGTGGCGTTGGACTCAAAGCTGATGGCACCGGCGATTTCTCGCGATATCCGGTTCCAACGGAACTTACAGATCCACCACTTTTGGTCCCTTTGCTGCGAAGCATTTTTACAATTTTATTATCAGCCTATCCATGATAATATTTCCTTTTTCTATATACTTCCTATATTTCTAATTAACTTACTGCTTATATATGTAAAGAATAAGAATAAGTATGACGACTCCAAGCAGTCCTAAAACAGCTCCAAAAACTGCTACTAAAAGAACACTGCTTCCCAACCAAGCGGGTGCAGCCCTTGCTGCTACGGGTAATGAGGCACCGTTCGGTATATGAACTATTACAGGTACCATGCTCGATCTAAAATGAAAATGTTTATCATGCGTGAAATGATTATTTCTCAGAAAGCTATTTTAAATCTACATTAAATACGTACCTTGGAGGACGTCCTGAATCCGAAACAACTGCTACCAGACGAGCCATTGAACCATTTATGGTATTTACAGATCTTAAAATCAACTCACCATTGTCATGTATTTCGAATGACCTAAAATTTCATATGTTATTTTATCAAATCTTATATATAAATAAATATAATTTAAAAACGAGGTACCTTGCATCTGGACCTCTTAAAGACAATCGAATCATATCGTCTCTGTCGCCATCCGCGGCTTCCAATCTTCCTAAAAATTCATATGCAGTCGATATTCTTTCCGAAATAAATACATAAAATACAAAAACCACTGACTTATAAAAGTGTACATTGTGAACTGTGAATACAACTTACCGACAATAGATCCTTCTTTCAAAGAACGCGCATGGAATTCATATCTGGGATGTCGAAATCGTGGTTCCCATTCGTTCACATCCTCAACCGATACGTTGACTCTGGACGTATCGTTCTACATCAAATAATTAAAATAAGTATCGGTAATAAAAATATTGTTAAAAGAAGTTGAGATAAACGTACAAAGTAACCGTCAGTAACTTGTACTAGAAAACTATGTTGAGTCCTTTTCTCATAATCAAGAGTACCCTTCAAAATTAATTCACCAGAAGGAGTTACGGAGAACCTTTCCAAATCTTCAACCGCTCCAACAAGCCAAAATCTTAATATCTAAAACATTGACAACAATCTTCTTTTAAACCAAAATACATATTTAAACAAAATACATTGCATTATACTGAATACTTACAGAATCAGCTCTATTGACGCTCATAGTTAGAATAACGCTACCAGGCGGTGTATTCTCCGGAATTTTTACTTGATAATCTTTTAGCGTAAACTTCGTAGGTACTCGACCACCTAATTGCAACGTATTGTGTCAATGATCAAGTCAATTATTTTTAATAATTTAAAGAAAATGTATGATGATTATATACGTAATACGTCAAGCGTAATTACCTTCGAAATTCAAATTATTCACAGTCACGATTAACAGTATGACAAACTCATTATGGTAATTATTTACCTGCAGTAGGACCTAAAGCATCCTCTCGAGATACAACGATAGTCGCCAATGCATACCTATCAGGATTGTCTATCTGAGTAGCCTACGAATCCAATGACAAAATTAGAAACCGTATCTTATAAAACAAGATACGATATAACTTTTTTTAATCTTTTTATTTCTTTTTAAAGAAAGAAAAATACATTAAGTATTTATAAAGAGATGGCAAGATAACTCACTTTAACGACGATCGTAGCAGGAGACAAGAGTTCATTTTCTTGCAACGATCGTATGATGACTATTTCGGCAGTGTCAGGATTTAAAAGAAGAAAAGGTAAAATTCCTCCTTGAATCGTATATCTAACAGGAGCATTTATACCAACATCTTGATCAACAGCCTTTATCGATGCTGGCTCCACTTTCAAAACTGTTCTCTATATGATAAAACAACTATGTATTAATTTGCCTATTTCTCTTTCAAAATTATATATGTATTATTAGATTTTATTAGCATTTACCGTCTTAATTTGCGAAGGAACTTTAACTTTGTACTGATCATTGAGAAACGAAGGATTTTGATCATCGGCATCGATGACGTTCACGTATAACGTCGTAGTCGAGGATCGTGGAGGATTACCCTGATCCTACAAAAGAAAAGAAAATAATATAGTTTATCATTTGATATTTATTAATATTTGATAAAAATATCGATAAACTTACTTGTGCTCGAATATCGATGGAAAAATTCGTGAGAGCTTCGTAATCCAAAGGTTTTCTTAACACTAGCGTACCTTCTAACGCATTCACAAAAACGAAGTATTCCTACGTAAAAATTGAAGATACGTCAACAATTGATGTCAAAAAGAATACGAGTAAACAAAGAACAATGGTGCTATTTACCGAATGAGGTCCCGGTAAAACGGCATATTGCACGGTAGAATAAGGCCCTGGTTGATCTGCATCCACTGCTCGGACACCCTGCAACACTCTTGTGCCAACGACCGTGACCTGAAAATCAAACGGATGTATGATGTTTATGCGCATTGAGTTTATTGCACTTTAATTAGATGCTTGTTCATTGAAACGAAATTAAACAACATAAAGAGCAAATCTAGATACCATGGTTTTTTTCTTCTATAACGATCATATCAAAGGACAATGAACCTAATAAAACGGAAAATAGAAAAATGCCATGTTTCTCTTACCTCAGAAATATTCAATACGTAAGGAGCATTCACGAATTGAGGCGCGTTATCATTGGCATCAGTCACGCGAATATTAACTGGTATCACGAAACCCTAGAAGAAAGATAGGACACGATAAACAATGTTAGCATTAATTTCTCTATCGATCTTTCCGAGGTAAGGTAATACTAACGGGATCTAAAGTACGTTTTCTTTCGCAGATAACGTTAACGTAAACGCTGGCAGGTCCGTCAACACCTTCCTTATCTAGTGGTCTAGTTAACGTTAAATTTTTCGAATAGGGTGAGAACTCGACAGGACTATCAAGTTCTTGAAGTCTCAATTTAATATCTCCGTGTGGCCCTGGATCCCCCAAGACACCAAGGACGCCGACGATATCGCCAACTGCGTGATCCTCGTTGACAAAGAGATGAGCTGCCGTTGCACCGTTTTCCAAGAAACATCTCGTGTCTCGGATCACTACTCAATGTCAAGTATATCACACGATCATGAAAGGAAGATAAGATAAAAGAATAAAGAAAGATATGGGTCATGGAAGGTCTCTACGTTAGGACAATAATACAGATCGCAGTGCAATCGAAGAATTTGCAATTTTAATTCATGATCGACCTATTGTGAACTTTAGAGATTTTAAATAGCGATCACTTACATACGAAAGAATTTTCTCACGATAGAATACATGTATACGTAGGGCTAGTGTCAGTGTCATTTGTAATTTCCGGTTTTCCATAGAATTAAAACCGGTTTTCAACAATACTCGTGACACAAAAATTTTGACCTATGTATTTCGGCTTAACAAAAGTCATATCCGTGATAATGTTACATCGAGTTTAAAGAAGTGTTTCTGATCAATTTCATATTCTTTATTTATCAACCTAAAATTATATTTAAATATATGGATAGGTATTCAGTAATATAATAAATAACGATTACTCGAGGGAACGTTTGAATAGCTAAGTGAAAGAATGGGCGGTGCCGTCCTCGAGCATTGGTGCATTCAAGCACCCATGCACGGCTAGATATTTCATCAAATTTTTTATATCAAACTACTTGATGAAATCGAGACAACACCGACTGTAACGTTAGGTGTCCTTTTTCATCGAATTTCGCTTGGTACCGCGCGTGCCGGATGTCTCTCGGCTTTCACAACGTCCTGCTTGAATCGGTGCATATGTATGGATTCGTACAGAGATATATACGTTCAAATTTTTTTATATCAGACAGTGAATGGAACACGATAAATTTATAACATAACATTCGTTAAGAAAAAAAATACAGAAGAAAAGAGGATTCGTTCAAAGAACATGTCTATTTCTTTTTTATTAGCAAATAAACGAACTTAACTTTTTCAATTGTTAATAATAAATAAAGAAGATTTTTTAACTGTACGATATGTGCATCGTATTCTCGTTCCTGGTACCGTATATTCTTATCGAACAAACTGTTAGCAGGTCTTTCGCAGTAGCGTTCGTGTTTGAACGACGCAAAAACGATGTAAGCGAATCGCGGATGGACGAACGCGCCATTTACGTGGGCACCTTTTGCTTGCGCCTGTGTATGTACGTAAGTATGGTGATGTTACATACGAACGAAGGTATGCGGGAGGGTAGATATGCGCGCTTCCCTGGAGCGGAGTTCCGGCTAATCGTAAGGCAAACTCGGTTCGTTGTAAACTCTACTAGACTCTGCTTCGAGACCTTCGACTAACTTTTGCTTTTCTAAGCTTTCTCGAGTTTCCTCAAGCTTCTTTTCTTTCCTCGAGCGAACTTTTCGAATGTTATTTCGAGTGAAAGGAAAATAAAAGAACTATACTCGGTTCACTCACATTGTCCGGCAATAAATTGGAGCATGCAGGAAAGAAGAGGCAAGATCTTTTGTAAGCTGGTCCCCATAGCGACTCAATGTCATAATCCACCGGCTCGGACCTTGCCTGATGCATCTGTAACGAGAGAGCTTGTTTTACATCGATGGCCACGGAACAGTAGAAAGAGCCGAGCGATCCTATCGAACTATGCCGAGTATGCTAAGAAGAAAGAACGAAATGCGAACGATACTTGAACGTATCTTTCGAATCATGCTCTCTCATTAAAAGGAAACGAAAGAGGACTCTTCGCGTCCTACCTACTTCGTCATGGAGATCGATGATGCGTATTAATTGATGTAACATGGTCGAATTATTCGTTAAAATAGAGTTCGAATAAACACGGTGCGACGAACTTGGATTGATACGGGGGGAGGCCGTTCATAACGCGTGGTTAGAAAGCATGCAGAGAAACTCCTTTATTACGTGGTTATGTAGGACTCTTGGCATCATCGAAGTGCAGAACCGGCGGCAACTTCCTACAGAAGACGTTTCTAAATTCGTAGTCGCGAGTAGCGCCTACAACTGACAGAATACTCCATCCCCTTCGACCTTCCTCTTCGCTTTTCCTTTCGATCTTGCGCTACATCTTTGTTAGGCTATTCGTTCGAAAGTATAATACTTGTCGCATATTGAAATTAATCAATCGCATTTGTTTTTTCCACGAGTTTAATGTAACTTAAATTTTAACAAGTAAAATAAATTCATTGTCAGAGACTGAATGAAGTAATTCAAAACAAATAAAGAAATTGGTTCTGAAATCAAAATTCTTTACTGAGCTGATATAGCTCACTGGGACACCGTACTGTTAATTCGTGCACCGTAAATCCAAACATATCATGAGCAACCTCCGTGAAGCAACTTCCGTAAATATTCAGGTACTCTAAAATCCTTTCTCGTTTCTATCAAATGAACAAGCCCATTGATCATTAAATTAAGACGTATATTTAAAAGAAGGATAAACTAACTAATGAACAAATGCAAATAAAACAGTAACATTTATACTCACCACGAACGTCGTTTATCTCCGGAACTGTATTAGCCATCAATCGTAGAATTCAACTTTGAAAGAACAAAAAAGATAGGACCTAACAATCCACCTGTTTCCTACGATGCACCTGTCCTTTGTCTCACACACACACACACATACAGTTGGTATCACTTTCCTTGTAAATTTGTTCGATCTTTTTCCTAAAAAAATCCAGAAAGATTGATCACGAAAAATAATAAACGATGAAAATGATTGATCGATGTAATGGATAAGATAGTAGTCTTTTTCAAATCACGCACAATTCGATCGAAGAAGCAATACCACGTAAGATATTCCTTGTAAACGAAACAGCAGGCTTGCACTTTGATTCGGTACTACGAAAGACGTGCAGTGGACAAAGCGACGGCTCTCGGGAAGTCGGATCTCTTCGATTCGGCCGGAAGTGGGGGTCCGGCCAAACCACACCAAGCGAACAGGTGTTCGCCTTCGCTCAAAGAGAAGCGAGGGGTGCGTACGTGCGTGAGTGAGTGAGTGAGTGAGTGAGTAAGTGAGTGAGTAAGTGAGTGTGAGTGAGTGAGTGAGTGAGTGAGTGAGTGGGTGAGTATCTGCGTGTGCGCACCAGCCAACCAGCTAGCCAGCCAGCTAGCCAGTCAAAGAGCGGAGTAGTCGCGTGCGACAGTGCGTAACGTTCCGCCCCTCTTCTTCATCCCCATCGGATTCCCCCTTTCGAGAGCTTTCCTATCCATAGTATACTGCACACGGTCTTTCCTTCGATGTAACGCTCAATTATTTCACGTGATTCGTTTCTTTAAAACTTCTCGCATTTGAACTTTTAACGATCCTACCAGGTTCGTGCAATTTAATCGAAATAAACGAATGCTTGTTAAATTTTGAACGAGTCAACGATGTTTGAACAAAATTTTTTACATTTTTAGAATATATTATTTTCAAATCAATTACGACGGTAATACACGTAAATTGCTATTAAATACAGTTGGTAATACTATGTTACAATATGTTATTACATACTACACGCTACATTTATATACTAATAGAGTATAATAGTATCGTTATAATACCGACTATCATTACATTCACAGGTAATCTGTTGTAAAATAAACTACCTAATCACGTATTTCGTTGAATCTTACAACTCTGAAATTAGTGTAATACTTGTTATGCTATTCTAATGTAATGCTACGTCATCATTATTATTCTGTTCTCATAATTGAGTATATGATCTAACAAAATAAATTTACCGCGAAGAATTAAACGATTTCTTCTTCTCTTATAATTTCCATCTATCACATCTCAATTTTGGCGTCACGAAATAGATCCCATGTTGTCGTTTCGTTTTCCAAAAACCTATAAAAGTATCGTCGATATCGCTCTTTCGTAAAAATATTTCATCGAAACGTGTATACAATCGATCGATGCATATTCCTTCTCAAACGTTTGCAATGAATTGCAAATCGCAATGACGATGAAAATGGTTATTTCTCACGATGCGAAAGAGGTACACTGTCGATTTCACGGATGGATGATTCGAGACGGTTCAGCGACGAGGGACGCGAATTGTCATCCCCGGAATGGAACGATTTGCTTTTTCCTATCCCACGATATATCGACGTTTCCAAATCAACGATTTCGGTGCATTGTCCTGTGATATAGAAATAACAACTTTCTAGCAAATTATTCAAAAAATATTCTCAAACGCGTCTTCCACGCTTCGAAAATACGAAAATATTAATATTTCAAATCAAAATTTACTTACCTCATACCAAAAGAAACGAACGACTTCCTTTCTTCAAAATCAAACCAAGACTAACTTCATTCTTATTAATGATGATGTTACATCAATGGTGCTCCGTTCCATTGTATTTGTGCATCCTGCCATCTTAGAACATATAATAAACTTGCAATTTTTTAATATACAACGATTACATTAAATCATTGTCATTTCCATGTGAAGCTTACTTGGAACGAATAAGTTTTTCCAATGGTGTAGCAGCAATGTCGACGGATTCCTTGCTGGTGGATTCTACACCCGATGCGCTCTCGTTCGCCCTCGTATCCACGGTCAATGTGGCATGGCTTCCACCACAAGCAAAATATTGCACCTCGAATCTTTGAATACAAATTTTGATGTTTAATCGATCGTAAACAATGTGATTAGATGAATTTAGATATAAATACCGTCTTTCAGCATGATAATTCCTTAGCAATTCTTTGTTCGTATTAAAAAGAACACCATGATGACCATGACATAATGTAACCCATATCGGTAAGCTGGGAGTTTTCAGTCGCGAACCAGGTACCTTGTTCGTTTGACCGTCACCCTCGTGGACTAGAAGACCTACTTCGCTTCTCACGAGAATACCCCATTGTGGGACAGCCTTGAAAATGATTAAAGAGTTTAAAAGACTTTCGATGTATAACAAAGGAATGAATAACAACACGAATACAAGTACATCTTTTGAACATACATATGTATTCTCATCTCCAATATGAATAACTCCGTTATGAAGATGAGGAGACGCACGCCCAGTCAACATAAAGACCACAACACTGATCGGTCCCTCCTCAGGACATCCGCCTAGTATAGAAGCTTTCTGATCTTCCAGGTCGCTTTGAACTCTGTGGACCGAATCGCGCGTGCGCCGTTAGTTTGACGAGCGTAATTTTTCTAGTAGCGGCATATTCTCTACATTTCGTTCAGGCAACGCTTTGAACAAACATGAGCAAAAACCGTGCAACTATTTCATTGGCATTGTTAAAACTGTTTTGCTAGAACTTCACCGTCGATCTTGTCATCCGCTATTACCTCTTAACGACATAAAGATCTTAACGATTCGATTGGACATTAGATATTAGGAAAAATACGAAGAATGAACCCAATAAATAAAATAATCTTACTTCACTAGACCTCTGGATAAAACGGCACTGTAAAGCAACAACTTTGCTCCTGGTCCTCCTTCATCCTGAAACTATTTACAATAACGTATTCTATTTTATTCATTATTACATTAATATTCTGAGTTCTAAAAGTTACGATCAAAAAAAACTTACCAAGTATAAGTACCTTTTGATGAATATTTGGAGATCTTCTATTGAGATGAACTCGAATAGATGCAACTGAAACGAGAAAAAATACACATGAAACGAGCTTATAAAAACTTGGTCACCAGTTTACCCTCGAGTAAAATCGGTTTTCAACTATTTTTATTACTCAATTCTATTTCATCCCGTAATAGTAATCCCCGAGGCTAATATTTCAAACATATATCAAGAACTTAAGAAATCGAAAGTCCAAGGGTAGATAAAATTTTATACACTCCAGACTTTATTAAGGGAACACAAATCATAATGCAAAAGCAATGAAAACACCCTTGAATGGCTGGCACGATGCCAACAACACGTCTTGACGACTCATTTGATAAACGATCCAAACTCGTTTTTTCCTAGGTCAATCGAGAAACTCGAGGGTGAGGACGTGTGTCTGAATAAGAGAAAAATAGGAAAATCTATACGTTAAAAAGTGTGAGAAGAGGATGTGAATAGGCTTACCGTCTCCGTCAAACCATCCTGAAAATACTGCACGCTATGTTGCAGATAGGGTATCTTTTGTGGTAATGCCACTATCGCCTTTGGCACGCTGACACTTTTTGTATCGAGGTTGCTACTCGCAATACAACTGCTGTTCTGATTGTGTGCAACGAAGCCACCGGCGCAACGCCAAATTATTTCAGATATCGCCAGGCATAGGACTTCCACTTGTCTATCATATGAAGGCTTCAGCAAGCTATGAACAGACCCACGCCGATCCTTCGTAAAATATAATGATACTTCTCTATTTTAATTTTACTTACATATCGGGACCGATACGACCGTCCTGTATGTTACATTTGAATAAAAAATTCTTCAACATGATCGCTTGAACGGCCGTAATAAGACCTCTAGTTGTGTTCCTGGGTGCTCTTAATCCAAAAGCTAAATTCTGACCGTACGGTCTTAACGTCAAACCAGTTCTAGCCCATTCTGCCTTCGGTGGACAAGCACAGCTACCAAATACCAATGTTCTCAACATCTAAAATATTTATGTTTACATTCATGTTATAAATATGAATAAAATGACTTAGGCGATTGAAATATTTGATCAATGTATTACCATACAAGTTTCCTCATCTATTGGCGTTCCACCAGCTACAACTATTTTCGGCAAGGTTCTCGTGTTCCTTGGATAAATGATCCTTTCTGAAAAAGATATGTGACTTGATTTTTCGTTTTTTAACTTTAACTTAATCCATCTGCAATCGTTAAACCCAATATTATATTCCCACTACATTCATCAGTTTCAGTAGTTTTATCAGATTCAATCCACGGAAGAAAAGGAACGAAAAATAATACATCATTTTCATAAATTCCAAAACCTGGATAGAGTTCGTCCGGTTCAGCCATAAGTGCTGCGCATCGAGCTGCCCTCGTAGAAAGTAACATTCCTCGACCTCGATTAATTTGTCCCTTTTCTTAAACGTTAAATGAGCGATCTTGAGATCCTTCCTTCGATGATCGTACGTGAATCGTATCTGACGAATGTCACGTACATTTCTTTTTTATATATAGGTATACCTAGTCACGTACGGAATCCAATCCGCAACAATCGCGACTCACTAACATTACAGCATATTCAAAGTTCTTCTCGTGGAATGCGTAAAATTCAAGCGAATTCCTAAGATTGTGTCACCCAGTACTACCACACCCGACGGTTATCGAATATCAATTGAATATCGAAAGAGCATGTCCCTTTTATATAAACCAATTTGTCTGCTCATCCGCGCAGACACTTTGACTCAAGTTTGGGTGGAGCTCACGAAATGTGTCAATTCGTATGTCTAAATAGACTATCTACAATTATATATCTTTGAAAATGATAGAAATGCCCTACTAACGTCTATCTGTCTTTTCCAATCTACGTTGGAATTTGCTTTAATACACGTAGAGAGCACGTACATATTTTTCTCGTACTAGTTCGAACCACCCTAATACGATCGTGTACTTGTTAGTCTCCCTCGATCTAGACTCGGGTGCGGTCGCATTTTCTACCTTTTGCGTCATTCTACGCAAACTGTAGCGAGATCTAACTATTCATCATAATCAGGAAAATTTTGTTGGCACCAAATCGTTTCTTTCAAAATAACTTTATACGAAGATTGAAGACATTATTACGAGATCCTATCTATTACGAATAGAAATTTCGTAAAATAATATCGGTATTTCTTACATATATTCATCTATCCGTATCTAACTCAAAAACGTGAAAAGGTTTTTACGTAGGTATGTAACGTAATATTCTTACGACAGGTACATACAATTTTTATATCAAAATATATGCATATATCATATAGAACTCGAATTTATAAACACATTCTATATCTAAATTATTTTATTCATATACTTTTGTAATTTTTATTGTCATATCCATCTTCAAAGCATTCATTTTTTGCAATAAGACGTATTATATAAAACAACGTCTATCCGTGTCAGACAGATCTATGAAATAAAATCATAGCATGTCATTGATGATAAATCGTTCGAAAAATCTAAAAAAAAAAATAACGTCACGAATATGAAAAATGGAGGCTGCAATACATTCTATCCAAGGCAAAAGTTTCGGATCCAGAAGATACATATTTCGCACGTAAATTCACACGGCTTGTTCGGAGTACGGCGCAAGAGGGTTGGCGTGATCTAACACTCGTCTAAGGCGCTTCTCGCAGAATCGCGTGCTCGCGTGCTATCAAGATATCGTATTACGAATCCACGTCGGAACAAGCATCTGCATTTGCCGATTGCACACATCTCTGATGTATCTGGAAATACGTATGCCTACCTATACAAACACATCGTCTAAATTTGCATTCCTTCGAGTAACGTTCAAATAACTATACCTATCGATCGATTTCCTTTGAATGTAAGCGGTCTCCTTCCATACTCAAGGTCACTTTTCATAGAACAATAAAAAAACGAAAATCATGGCAAAGAAATAATATAACAATTTTAAAAGAGAAACACGCTTGCGAGCACGTCGATTTGGTAAGTCTTATTGTAAAATTTCTTCGAACGTAATCTATTCGTTTTACAGTTGATCATCTTCTAGTAAACTGTCTTAGACCGTTTCGCTCATTTCCTGCACGATACTTTGTTACATAAAAAGTATCGAAGAACAGTAGCTGATTAAAATCAGAAATCGTTGTTACGCCAGTACGTAAGGGGCGCAAAATAAGTTACACTTTGTTGTTCGTTAACTATGCAAAACTTTCGTTTCCTTACAGACCGATACCGGAAAGGACACAGAGTGAAAGCAGTGTTGCGTGAACGACATCCTCCTGCTAAATATCTACATACGAGTCACCGAAGAAGAAAAGAGACTTTGCTTCCCGGACAAATCAACGTGATTCTCAAACGATAATCGATCAAAAATCGATCAAAAGAAAATATTTTCGTAGAAAATCCTGTAATTAAATCTTTTTTTACATTGAACATTATAATAAATATAGATATTGTATATTTAATGTGTTCCTTCGACATAGTGTTAATATATCTAATAGTTAATGTAAAATATGTTTTCAGACTTAGAGCGTACCTTTGTCTCTCAAATAAGTCGACTTCTTTGGAATCGCATCATATTGCTGTTTGCTTGAAAATGATGCTGATGTTGATGTCGATGTCGTACTTGTGCCAGTATCAGATACCGGATCGGATATAGTGAGTGCGTGCTCGTTTGCTTTCGTTGTCCGTGATTCCTCCATTGAAAAAATGATATCGATAGATATTGAAAAATTAGAAAATCCACAAAGATATTCAAAAAAGTGATTACAATATTGGTATCCGTGGAAGTATCTTGAAAACGTAAAGTGTTATCTAAGATTGATAAAAAGATATAATGATCAATGATTCGATTTACCATTTCGTAATAAACAATGATCGATTTAAACATTTGAAACTTCGAAACGAAAGAGCGTACCATTGTCTGTTGAGCTAAGACATTCCGTGATAAATTTACTTTCATATAAAATGAGATCTTATTGTCCTCTTTCAAGCGTAAAGATTCAGTCCTGACACTTCGTGCGTGACGAATTAAGAAAAGAGAATTCTTTAGCAGGCGATGAAAATAAATTATAACCGTACAATCGGAGAACTTTCCTGTTAAGTCTCATTTAACATGCCATCTTCCATGAGAAATCGATTAGTCATTTTTCACACGAAGTTAAGATATCGTTGAATGATCACTTCGACGACTAGCGTCGTTTTCACTGAAAATTTTTGCAATCAAAATAAGAACGCTATTAAAAATACTTAAATATTTGTTTAAGCATTGTTGAAGGTACACCTTCGCTCGTGCTTTGCGTGTAGCTATTGTAGAACTAGCTGTTGAAATCTAAATTCATGTTATCCACGGAAGATCCTAACTTCGAGATATGTTTGTTTCCACTTTCGTGACTTTTTAACTTATTATTTTCAATATCATTGAGATTTATCGAGAAATTCTCTGCAGAAAATAAAATTGAAGATCATTCTTTTATTATTGCCAAACCTATTAAAAATAAATTCAAACTATTATTAAGTATTGTGCAGTATAAAAGCAAGCTAATTTAAAGCAAATAATCATAAGATAAAATAAATTACCCTACTATTTGATATTCGTTGTTACTTATTAATCAGCTTTTCAGAAGCCGGTTGATCTTACTTCGTGTTCCTACGTATACGACTGGAAGAACTAACGAATATGCGAGGTAGACCTAGGTGCTCGTGTTCCACTCTTAATGTCTACGTACATACATATAACATACACGTACATCTGCATTGACCTGTGTTAACTGACAGCCTGGCGCCGGCAGTTTGGATAGCGATAATAATTCTAACCAACCCTCGCGATTCGAGTTCATCCCCTTTTACCCACTTCCCACGTAAATGGCGCCTTCAATATTGCCCTACCACCTTCACATACGCAAGCATCCTCATTAACCCGCGTTCCTCAACTTAGTTCGTTCTTCTTACTCGACTAATTGCTTATAGTTTTGCGCGTCGACGATTGTTAACGGGAAACATTCATCAGAATAGAATTTCATGAAATTAATTGTAGAATAAAATGAGATAAAACACGAAAAAAAGATAATAGATTTTACGATTGAACACAACTTACAAATCTTCATTTATAATCGAATATTAATAAGAAACTTATATAAATTGATTAATGATTGAATACCATTTGGTTAAATAATATTGAAAAGTACTTGGCTTTTTTTCCTTTAATAAATCTTTACATTTCCATCTTTTTTTCAATCTCTTCTACGTATTCAGATCTTAAGATATCGAACATGCAACTGGTTTTTCGAATTTATTTCGTTTCGAATATTACGACTTTGATTGGCCGATAGATAAAGCGCGAAAGTTCCCACGAATACAAATGCTCGCGAATAATCGTCTCGATCGAACTTCAATAATTAATTCGAAATTGGATCTAAAACGAGAATGGATCAGAGAACCTTATCGTACAAGTGAAGCGTATCTACACTTTTACGAAGTCGTAGTATACCAATCAGAAATCTAAATGGAAAATACTAACTTGTGTTATTGAAATTGATTTTGTTATTGTATATAGATAGTAGACAAAGTTTCTCGCGTATCCATAATTACCAATTTCCTGGCTTACCGTTCGTGAAAATAAGATTATGTAATTTAACTAAGTTCAAGTTCGAGTTTGAAATAGACTGCACGTGCAGCCTTTTAAAGTTCAAACCGTTCCACATCCTGTAAAATTGATTTTTTACATTTTTTTTTCTAAAATTAACAAAAAATCAACTCTTATAAAAGGCAACTTATAATTAATAAATACATACTTTACTTCACGAGATAATCTTAGAAAGTAAGATTCTATAAAATGAACTAACTATAAATATCATGTGTGCACTTACGTGACTTGGTATAATAATCGTCAATCTGAATGTACCTGTACATCTATGGGAAACATTTCTTAGATAAGTATTGGTAAGGCTATACCAAGTAAATAATTTCAAGGTAGTTGAAAAATTACACTATATCAGTTTACATTGTTTAAATTTTAAATAAGAGATTAGAATAATTAGATGAATATATATATAATTAGATGATATATTAATAATTAGATGAATTTAGAATAAGAAGAAACGTGTATTATTGCATTTTATTATTTTTATCATTGAATATAGTTATATCAGATAATATTCTTCATGCTCAGTTTTAATTATTTCCTAATTATATTTTGATATTTCTATAAACAAAATCATAAAATACGTATGCATGAACAAAAAACTTGAATCATAAAATTACATAATTTTATTACCTATGTTACAATTACTTTAATTTTTTCTTGTTAATAGGTATAATTGTTTTGTTTTCATTTACATTTTTTCGTTTCTTAATTTTCTTTTTATCGATTAGTACATTTTCGTCCATAGGCTCAATAATTTTTCCCATAGCCGTCTGTACAGGAGGCTCGATCAATTTTTTATGATCGTTCTCCGGAACAAAATTTCGTCCGATTGGTGCCCTGATGCTAGCTTCAAAATCTCTAACGGTTGAAAATGGAAATGGTAATTCATTTACTTGATGTTCTCTTATTTTGGCATCCTCATCTTCTAGTATTATAACATCGCCTTTATTTTCATCTTTGCGTGGTGCATCTTTTGGTACATTTATAATAAATTGTTTCTTTTTACGGAACGATTGTTTTATATTCATTCCACCCCAAGATCCCCATCCTGGTAAACTAAGATTTATATCCTCTGGTTGCGATTTCTTTATCTGTAATTGAATTAATACATTTCAGAAATAATGAAATAAAAATGAATATTCATTATTTCTAATATCTTCTCATTTTTCTTTTCATACATACCTCTTCTTCTTTTTCTTTTCTAAATTCATCGATTACATCGTCGTCTGCAAAAGCTTCGCTTATTATGTTATGTTTTTCTTCCTCATCTTCGCTATCATCTAAAATATCGTCTCCGCCGGTGGTAACATTTGGTAAATCAGTATTTAAATGTTTGGGTATTACATTAATGTACTTATTTGGATCTATATTCACATCTTTATTTTTAGAAACATCAATAGTTGTTTTACTCACGCTTTTTGCTAAGTTCTTTAATTTAATTACATCTTTATCTTCTAGTAATTTTGTAGATTTAGCTACCTCTTCCATAGGCTTATTCAAAATTGGTTTTTGTTTTTTATTTTTAAACTCCAAATCTTCTATATCAGGTTCGTCTACATTACATTTATTGTCATTATAATTTTTCTTTCCCGTGTCAATATTAAACTTTCTTTTCACACGACTTATCTGCGTACGAATTCGTTTCTGCATTTTATTTTCCATAAGGTCAAACATTTCATCTATTTTTTCAGTTAATATTGTCGAGTTATTTTTTACATCATCAGTATTTGAAATCTCACATTCCTGTACATTCCAAGCAGATGTAGCAGCTACTTTATTCAATATTTTATCATCATTATTTACCGTCATGACTTCTATAGATTCATTCATATCAAGCGTGCCATTAAACTCATTTTTTATGTTTTTATCTGCAATTAAGGATTTCTTGTTTTTTTTTAATTCATTCTTTTTTGTAATTAATGGTCCTTTAGAAGAAACAGTCTTACTATCTGTAAAGATAAACCTATTAAATTTTACTACTATAACTTATACAAAAAAATACTTTACTCTCTCTTTACCTACCTTGCTTTTGCTTACTTTCAAAATCACTTTTCTGAGATGTATTATTTATTTGATGAGAAGTTGAATTTTGCTTATTTGATTTTGAATTTTTTTCATCCCAATATTTGCGATAATTGCTAATAAATTCATTAATTTCTGATTCAGTTTTAACTTCATTTAGCCATGGATTTTCTTTTGTATTATCAGAAAGTTGTAAAGGCATTGAATCATCTTCATTATCATCATCATCATTACTATCATCTGCAACCTTCAAATGTTGTGTCAATTCTCTACCGATAGACAATTGCTGAGCAAGAACTTGACGTGTTTCTTTATCATACTTTGCTCTTATTTGTTTATTCTTTGCCCATTGACCTGTACTTTTATGTCTTAACGTTATTCGTTCTTCTGCTCTGGATTTATCAAGCAACGTTAGTTTTTCTAAAGCAGCTTGTGGATCAGATTTTTGTAATTCCTCAAACTCTTTAAGTTGTTGTTTAATCCTTTCTTTTTTTTGAACACGATGAAATTTTTTACTCTTTATTCTTTTTTGTCTATATGCTTTTGCTTCTTTGTAAGACTAAAAATAAAAATTTAAAAAAATAAAAAAGCATAAAATTTATTTCTGTTACAATAAGAATTATATATTCTATTCCTAGATTTATACAATTGAATAAATAATTGTTTACCTGTAAAGCTCTCATGCGAGCAGCTTCTTTTCTTCTTTCTAGTATTTCTTCTAAAGTCATTGAAACTTTATCTTCCTTTTCTTCTACTATTTCTGGTTCTGGTTCTAATGCAGCTAATTGTTTTTCTAAATTTGACTGCAGTTTAAATTTTTTAACAAATTGTTTGGTTGGTTCTACTTGAGAAGATAATTGCTTCAAAGGAAAATAAATCTTTTCTGCAGTTCTGTTGTATGAAATTATTCCATTCCATTTTTTTACTTCTTGTTTAGTCTTTTCAAATCCAACCACTCTTTTTATCTAAAAATTATAAACTTTAAGCATTGAATGCTAACAATGAGTAAAGCTATTTAAATGATCATGTATTATTCTACATACACGATCAGCAAAAGGTTTTTCTAATGGCTTTGGAAGAACTTTAGTCTTCTTTTGAGCTGCCTTAAATCTCTTACTTATCTCTGTATGATGTCCCTTATTTCCTAATAATTTTACTAAATTTTGAACAGATATTGCATCTTTATCAGATATTCCACTTTTAACTAAATGAAATTCAGATACTTCTAATGTTGGTTCTGTTCTTTCTGGCTTCTTAACTCTGAAAAATAAATCATGTATTTTTTAAAAATATAAAATTAAACATCAAATAATTTTAAAGTATATAGATATATCAAAAATATTTCATTTAATACAACGATAAATTATTACTTAACCTATAAATGTATCTACCTCTGTCCCTTATCGAGTTGTGCTACTGCTTGTAAAAGTTTAGAATGAGAATCTGATACTTTTTGATCACTATCGTAATCAATTTCTGAATCACTCATTTTAGAATAAATTTGAAAGAAATTTATTTAAACAATGTTATTTGTACAGCAGCATATACTGCATAACGCATATACATGTGTCTTACACGTTCTCGTCCAAATTTAATCTTACCCGCCAACTTAGTATATGGCGGCCAACTTGATGATGCTTGATAGGTTTGTTAAGTTTAGAAACAACCAATAAGATTAATTGTTTAAAATCTTTGTGCTTAGCTTGTAATAATCATTCACCATCGGATAAACGCAGTTTTAAAAAAAGAATTTTCTTTATTGTGTTTATTATAGAATTTACTGTAATCATAATTAATTAAATTAAATAAATCAGAAAAAAGAAATATTTCATAATTTACAGAATTCTGTTAAAAATCGATTCGGTTGAATACATCGTACAATGAATTTGCTTTTGATATCAACGTTAATTTGTATTTTAGAATACATTGTGCCAATTGTAATAACTTATGTAAGTATAAAATAAATAATTAAGATATTAAAGTATTAATGTAATAAATAATAGAGTTAATTATATCACCTCTAAATACTCTGGTAGATCATCATTTTTGTTTTTTTCATGTCTAACCAGAATTTCTTTTGTCATAGTTTACAACACATTTATATGTAAGGAAAAAACAAGAAGTTGAATTACGTAAAAATTTAGCCATACTAAGACAAGAAATGGCAAGTATTTCAATGGTAGACGAATTTTCAAAATATGCTAAACTTCAAAGGAAATATAATAAATTAGAAAATACTTTGAAAGATATAGGTACGGAAATACATTAATAAGCTATATTTGTAAAAATAATATAATATATATAACAATTTTTTACTTTCAGAAAATGGAAGATTATCCAATAGAAGAAAGGCAAGATTATTGACCACTTACGGTTTTCGTTTCATCAATGTAAGTATTATATATTTATGATAAGTTTAAGCACTATTTATTGACATATAAACATTTTAAATTACACTTTCTATAAATTCTTTTATCATTCATATCGTTTATCGTCTATTAATAAATATTAATAAAGCTTATTATTAATATCATTTAATTATATTTAAGGGTATATTAATAATGATCTTTTTATATATATATAACAATGAACCTGTAATAAAACTACCAAAGGATATATTATGGCCAATTAATTACTTTCTAAGATGGCCAACTAATCATGAAGACTCTATTTCTTTAATTATGTGGTTTATCATTGCAAGAATAGCTATATCTAAATGTACTCAAATTCATATAACTAGTAATCATTAAATAAACTCATCAATAAAAATAATATATATACATATATTTATAATAATTTATTAATTCTTAATTCATAAAATATATATAAATAAAAAAATACAATATATTCGCAATACTATAATATGTATAAAATAAATAAAACGTAATATATTGTAGTAACATAATTCATTTAATTTATTATAAAACTATAAATTTTATGTTATACAGTCGTATTATTGAAAAGCTTTAAGATATCTGAGATAAAATATAAAAATTCATCAAAATATTGTTAGTACTTCATTTGTTTTAAATTCTTGATGTATTCTTTGCTCAATCTGAGGCAGTAACATTCTATCAGCCTGTAAATTAAAACTAACATATACAGGTTTTCCCAATCTTTTTGTTAAACGTTTAGCTATGTTAGAAGAAGTTTCATCTGCCACTGCACCCATTATCTTTGTACCAATTGGTACTGATTCATAATTGGATCTAAGTGCAAAAGCAAGATTACTCATGGCAGAATGTTTAGCATCTCCAACCCATAAATATAAGCTGTCTTCCATTTTTATAATGTGACAACTAATTTTAACCTCTTCATCCACAAATTCATGAAATTTAAAATTGCAAGGATATTGACTGTGCTGATTTGTTTTTGTGTCACTAGCCATATTTTCCATTAATTTAATTATTCGTCTATATGCTTTAACAATGATTTATATTATTACAAATAATAATAATTTAAGTAGAATTACAATGCATATTCTTTGAAAAAAGTCGATATTCACCGCTCAAACGATGTAAACAGTATCGTAAGATATTTAGTAAAATGCAGTACTCGATTATGATTGGTTCACGTATAAAATCTAATCGAAACCTATCAAAGATAAAATAATTATAGACAAAACTTGAAATCAAATTTAAATTAATTAAATAGAGCAATATTTAAATATTTTTCATCCCAAATATATATAAAAAGTAAATTCTAATAATTGTATTTTCAAAATGTCCAGTAACACGCCTTTATTTGTAGCTCAACTATCTGGAAGATTTTTGAACACTTCACGGAAGCCTACAGATGCCAAGCTCGGTCATAGAAGCTTAGAGTCCTTGCTTTCAGTTTGGTAGACCCCTCTTTCGTTCATCGTGGCGCGCAGGCGCAACAAGATCTTCTGGTTAGAGTATCCATTTTGATCACATGTGAGTATCTCGAGCTGTTCTCGATTTCGGTGAAAACTAATGGTGCTAATTGTCTGAACGAGCGAAGGAAAGTTAAGAATTCGACAGTGAAACACCAGCTGGTTTGTATTGATACGACAGTGTTAACTAAACGTCGGGAATAAAAAAATGTCGTTGCTCGTGCCGATGACAACGGGCTGCTGGCAATGTGGCTAACACTCTTTCGCGCCATCTTCGCACAAATTTCCTTGAAATACGCGACGAGTAAAGATAAAAATATATTTGTTGTCAGTTTTTTTGTTTATGTATTCATACGCGTGTCAGTTTTCAAAAAGTTCTCTATTATTTCAAGTCCCATCGTCTATGTAAAAACAATTTTTGGTTAGCCTACATATTTGCTTTCACATTTAATGTTTCTTAAGAGAAATGTTCTCCTGGTCATATTGTTTTAAAATCATTATCGGATACATTTTTAAAACCAAAACGTGTACATAATAAACATTTATATGACTAAAAATTCGATTTCGAATTCGTTCAGTTTAATGCCGGATTTTATCGTCGATGTGCCACATGGCCGTTTGCTCGGCTATTCCACTTACGCTTTTTATAGTAAAAACTTTATTATAATTGTTAGATATGCCAATGTTCATCGTTATTTACATATTTTTAATACCGGCTTAGTATGATCTGTTTAATTCTACCATCTTGATTTACTTTCCAACTGCTTAGTTTAAAGGAAAATTGCTTATATCTAGAATATTTAGTTTAAAATTCACATGATGGTGGCAACTCTGTCCTACTGTTAAATTTTTCATCTATATGATCAAAGAGCTATGGTATGTTTTAAACACAACCATATGTTCTCTTGATTAGTGATATAAGAATATCTATGTTAGATGTATCAAATAACAGAAAAACAATAAAGACATTATATTCTTTTGTATATTATTATATGACACATTTAAAAATTTAATATTCAATACATTTTTTACTTGTAAGATTTATAATCTTGTCATAATAAAACAATTTTGTTTAATATTTTCTCTATCTATTAATTTTTTTTTCTTTTTTTTTTCTTAATTTAAAAAATCTAAAATTTTATCGTTTTATTTTTATGTTCTTTTTTATTTATTTATTTATTTTCTTATTCAAGAAAATATTTCAAAAAAGTTTAATTTTGAGAAACATTTGACATGTAATTAATAATACTGTTTAATAATATTAAAACAAAGAAATTTTTATTTCACTAATAGACCTACACAATCTACAATGGCAGACATTGAGGATACTCACTTTGAGACTGGTGACTCTGGTGCATCAGTAACATATCCTATGCAATGTTCTGCACTGCGTAAAAATGGTTTTGTCATGTTAAAATCTCGACCCTGCAAAATTGTGGAAATGTCAACTTCCAAGACTGGAAAACATGGTCATGCCAAGGTTCACCTTGTAGGTATTGACATATTTACCTCAAAGAAATATGAAGATATTTGCCCTTCTACACACAATATGGATGTGCCGTTTGTTAAGCGAGAAGATTACCAGGTAATATGTTCATTATAATAATAGAATGTCTACTCTCTTAATTTGATTATTACTTTAAAATTATTATATGTTTCTTTCTCATCAATTTATATAATTATGCAATGATTTTAATATTAACAAAATACAGAGTTATTAAAATAATTGCTTCATTTAGATATTGTTTTATATGACAATTATTATAAGCTGTTCTAATATATATATATATATATATATATATATATATATATATATATTAATAATAATGATTCTATGTATTCCTCTGAATTTAGCTGACAGATATATCTGACGATGGCTACTTATGTCTGATGGCTGATAATGGAGATCTCCGTGAAGATCTTAAAATACCAGATGGTGAATTAGGAGCTCAATTACGTGCTGATTTTGAGGCTGGAAAAGAATTACTTGTAAGTACTTTTATATTTAATTATTTATGATTTCTTTATTTTTTTTAATTCAAATATTTTTTGTTGCATATAATTACAAAAAGAATAATATAAAAAATTTATTTAAAAACTTCATTAGTATACTGAGTAATAGAATAGTGATAGTAACATATAACATAAATATGGATTTGCACAATCTACCATACAAAATATTTGTAATTAATCTTTAATTTATATAGTTATATTTCTGATCTATTTAATGAAATAAATATTAACAATATATATTGAACTTTATGATATTTACATAATTAATAAAAATCATTTAAAAATTTTCTTTGTTAAATTATATATCTTGTTTTTTACTTATATTTTTTTTTTTTTTTAATGAGAAATGATCATTGATTATGCTATTCTATTATATTTTTTCAGTGCACTGTATTAAAAGCTTGTGGCGAAGAGGTGGTAATTGCCATCAAAACCAACACTGCCCTCGACAAATAATTGTGTTCAGTTTTAATCGTACACAACCAAACTATCCGCTTAGCCAATCGACACCTTATCATTGGTAAAAAAAACATAAGTCCACAGTTCCAACCAACAGCAGTTCAGCAGCGGACAAAAACATCTTTTTATCAAAGTAACATCTACTTACTTACTAATATTCAAAACAAAACACATGCTAAAGTTTCTAAGCAATGTAAGACAAGAAGAATTGGGTTTATGGAATTCGCAATACCCAGTTTTAGACATACACAATTGCATACACACACAGGCACACACATACGTTGTTTGTTATACAAAAGATACAACTTTTCAACAAAGAGTTGATTAAGAAATAAAAATTGAAAAAAGCCTTTACACATCCTCGATTTTTTTTTTTTTTGGAGACTTCAGTATTCAATGTGTGGAAACAACTTATGTAAAAACCACAAAAGCTTTCTAACTTAATATACACATAAAGTAAATAGACACGTATTGCTGTTGAAGACCAAGGTTGAGATGCATTCTATAGTGCGGAACAATTTTTCATATGAATCCGATAAATTTTTATGTATTAATAATATTTAGCATCTTTTAATTATTGTTATATAATTTTATGGATTAAAACTGGCACATGATACAATCATGTAGATAATCTACATATTGTTATAGAAATGGCTATAGAAATAACTTATAACTTTATATACAAGCTTTATAAGCACAGAATGCTTACAGAATGCTTTTATAAATTATAAATGCATAATTTCTAATTGTACAAGTATTATCTAAAAAGCAAAGAATAAGTTTTTAAAAAAGTCTAAAAGAAATAAGTTTATAGTAATACAAAAGATAATCTCATTTTTTTACAATTTGCCTATGCTATTTACAATATGTTCTTGTAACATATAATAGTACTTCTTTCAATAAACATTTTTTACCATAAATCATATGACTGTTATATCATATAAGTTGTTTAGTAAAGGTAAACTCTCAGTGAAATATCATGGCAAATTTTAATTTCACCAACATGAAATCATGTTGTTGACATTTTTTAATCACAAAGTAACATGATTTAATATTTTGTCATGTCTAGCATATTTATATTTATTATTCCAATTATTGCCTTTATCATAACAAATGACAATTTTTGAAATATTTCTTTCTGTACTTAGTATCCTTTTTCATTAAACATTCGAATTATTTATACTTCGTTTCTATGTTATGTACTCAACTTGCCCTATTTTCTCCTTTGTATTATTCTGTACCATCGTATTTATATAAAAAATTGTTCCAGAATATACAGTCTGAAAATGTAGATTAATATACAATGAAAATAGAAATTGATACAAGACCATAACCAGAGCTTTTATGGGAAGGTATGTTGTGTGCCCCTACCTCTCACATATGGTCATGCTAAATCCTAAAAACAAATGTTTTTATTTCAATAATTCCTCTTATTTGATTGTCATTATTATTCCTTTAAGATCTTCGTTTGTCATATCTTTTTATTAACAAACATCATCTTACCAAAGTACTATATACCAGCATGATATTGAGACACTCCTATAAAGATATTAATACGTGTTATATGAACTCTCAACAAAGTATTACAAACAAGCTAGCTAATGTCACATTTTATCAATGATGAGAGCATTCACGATTGACATCTTTGTAGAATACATAAGTAATCAAAATTTCTGAAGATATGCCTTCCTTGAGAACTTTGGTTCATTGCACAGTGAACAACCTAACACTTATCTATTATAATCTAAATGAACAGAAGTATCTAATATAAATATGAAATAAATCATCATCTCTCTGTATTCCAAATGTGCTATGTTGGACCAGGTTCATATTCTTTAAATGTGCTTTGTTATGGACAGTGGCAGAAGAATGGAGGAAAACATAATGATGTTGTGTGACATAAACAAAGTGCGTGAATGCCTAATAGCAAATATGAGATAGATCTCTAAGAGAAAAATAAAGCTCAAGTTCTTTTATGTTGAAATTTGAGCAATCACATTTTTTATGAATATTTAATTTTCTTTTTTTAAAAACAAGTTCTGGTGTCATCTTACCAATGTAAATGCTAAAGTTTCAATAATCTTATGTATCAGGTATCTTAAATAACACAAAAGGCAGCAATTCTGAATTTTAATTTATATACATTCTGATAAGATTAATAAACTTTACAAAATAACAATTTTTCTTTATAATTATTAGTTTTAATGAAAGGTGACACCAAATAAATAATATAAAAGAAAATACACATTATAATAATATTTCATTGTGCAACATTTAATACATTTAAATGATATTATAAACATAATCTTAGAATTGACAATGAGACATAATCTTTTTTAAGCTCAAATAGTTATATAACTACTTTACATAAAACATTTGATTTCTTATAATTATGAAGAAATAAGAAATAAAAATGTGTGCACTGTCATCCTTTTTAGAATACTGAGGTTATCATATTACTTATAATGCAATGACAACCTATATTAAATAACAGAAAAAATGCTAATTATATAAAAGTGGTACTGGATTAAAGGAAGAAATATAAGAAACATACTATATGCTACTTCAAAAAAAAAAAAAAATAATAAATAGGATAATATATTTGATTTATTATTACAACTACATACTTTATGTCTTTGAAGGAAATTATTCTCTGTGGTGGCAGTGCAATAGCAAGACAGAAAAAATTTGAAAGTTAAATAGAAATAAATGGTGCGTTTAACACAAATATGCCTTATTTTAGTAGATTAGTACATTTTGCCGGAGTTTCTCAACGTTTTGATAAAACGAATTTGATAATGAACTCTATTAATGAATGTTTGGATACTCTGAGACAAATATATCTGTTTACTTTTTTGAAAGGGTATTGTCATGAAACATGGAGATATAATGTATTAAAGAACTACAGATTTGACTCTTGCCACATCATCACAGTATAAAAGAAATTATTTCAACAAGTCTAATTATCATTTATAAAAAGTGCCATTTAGTAACACTCTGTTTAAGAACAATAAACATTGTGGAACAATAATTCAGTAATATGCATTATAAATTGCAATATGAGAAAATAATGTGTCATTGCTATGAATAGACGCTACAAGCAATATTCCAGATTCAATTCATTTTGTAACCATTATTTTGTATTTTCTAAATGTTAATGGTATAATGTTGCGTATATAACATTTGAAATAACCTGAAGAACTTTTTGTTGTATATTACAAATACTTAACAAGAATAATAAAAATTATTTTCTTCCTTTACTGACATGAGTCAAGGGAAGTTTGGTTTCCAAATTTTTCCATAATGAAATAATACATAATAAATTCTTGAAAAATACGTTTACTTGTATTACAACATTTTGATGTTATAGCTTGTAATTTTACTATAGATAAAAAAAAGAATATGTAAAGGTTAGACAAATATTTACAATAATTTTTTTTTTTTTAATTCGTTCTTATATACAAAACAACCGAGGTCATGGGTCATGTTAATAGCTTATTTTAATAGAGAAAAAGTGTAACAAATCTCACATACAATTTTAGTTAATAAATAAAAAGAGATTAGTTATTAAATATTAGTCCAAAGATCAGGTAAGTTTAGTTCTTAGTTTATTTTCGTATATTCTTCGAAATTTTCTGTTTTTTAAAAAAACACTATCTTTTATATTATATTACAAATAGTATATGTATACATACATACCATCGAATCACCTTTAAATTTCAAGACTTTGTTAGCGATTATAGGAATAATGGCCTTCTTACCTGTAACACGTATATTCTGTAAGCACGAATAAAGACTGAGGAAATATTAATAACTTAACTTTAATACTAAGGCGATTTTGCGCGAAGATACGAACAAATAACGAAATTTTTTGCCGTTTTATTTCTCTTGTATATTTATCTTTTTTTTCTTAATTAATTATTTGATCTGTATTACTTGTGATAATGTGTGGAATCAGACTGTTTTATTATAGTATATGTATTTGGTATTTGCATTAATAAATGATTAGTCATATACGTGATAAAAATACTACATATAATCTATATTATTAAAGATCATAAATTCCGTAGAAATATTACTACATTGGAATTTCAGAATATAGTAAATGTATTTAAAGAAATTTTCTTTCAAAGAAGATATTAATTAAATACTTAATAACGATATTACTATTCATCAAGTGTGTTTGCTATCATATAACTTCATAACAAGAACTTTCTGAAATTAATTCATGAAGTTCAATAAATACTATTTTATTAATAATATCCTAGCAAATGTTGATTGCATGTAGGTAATATATTGTCCTCTTAATGTAATAAATTTGAAAATATAAAAAATATACAAACTTCTAGCCTGACTTTTATAAAAGTTTTAAGAATAGAACTATGATTTCAATAAAATACCATGCAGTTAAAGAAGAAATAATCTGGCTGTATCAAACTAACTGTATTTTCCAAATGAAGCTTTTTCATTTAAAAATCTGTGTTATTAATTCCTTTAATACTGTTCAACAATTATTATATTTTATTATTACTCAAGGAAGAGAAAATATATTTGCTATCTGAAAATGAAGAGTTTTAGCATAGATATACAGTATTAATTCCATTATGTTATATAATATGTTTAAAAGATAAAATATATTATTATCAGTATAGATACTGATTCAATTGTCTAGCATGTTAAAAGAAACATGTATGAACTTTGAAATTATTTATCTCACTACTTAATATGCATAAAGGTATGTATACCTTGTTTGTAATTAAATTTAAAACTTCAGCTTGCCCATTCAAAACCTGCAGTTTATTAATTCATTTCATTTGTTTAATGCAGCTTCACATGATATAACCAAAATCAGTGATACTTTAGAAAATACAAAAATTGCAAAAGTTAAAAAATATTAGTACATAATTACGTACACTTTTTTCATATTTCTATTTAATTTATATTCATATATCATACATTTTTCAAATTATCAGATCATCAAATGTTAAAGATATTTAAATCATCAATTCCAAAAATATATAATTTTTAATTTTAGCACAAAGTGCAAACCATTTAATTGGGAATTTTAATCTAAATGTAATATATTTAAATATACAAACTCCATCACAAGCATTTTGGTCTGCTTTCCATTATATTATAATTTTGTTATCATATTTTCTAATTGCTATTATTTTTCACATAGAGAAGTACTAAAGATCTTATTTATTCTTCCAAAATGATATCTATTTGTGTACATGCCAAAAAAAGAAAATAATAAAATAAAAGATGTTATCACTGATTTGGTAAAAATAATACTAATTTTATATTTAAGACAAAAAATAAAGTAAATGCAAAATATGTACTAGAGTTTCTTAAATTCAACTAGACTATGGTCTTTGTAAGTACACTAACCCAGATAAAAATATACATGGAACATAGTATCAGCATATTTCATATGCCTGAATAATTATCTTATGCAAGTGCAATTATGATCATTTACTTGCAATAATAGATGAATAATCAAACAGATGAAACACACTGTATCAAAAGATGAATACATTGTTATTATACTCATGCAAAATATAGGCACTGAATAGAAATCAGTTCAGATAGAATAATTTCTCTTCATGAAGAAAATTACTACATTTCAATTATGTAACAAAATATCCTTGCATATTTTGTCATCTGGGAAATTAGTGTGTAATTTAACAATATTAATACAAAGGCATGAATTAAGCCATTTAAGGCAATTCTTGCTTTTCAAAAGGTTGAATAAAAGCAAGAACAGCGTGTTATACTAAAACATTTTTTAGTAACAAATTCTGTTTTATTTATAGATATACATCTAAATCTACTAGTAACTGACTAAAAATGTTGAATGCAAAACATGCTGAACAAAGTAAAATTATAGTTAAGAATAAACAAGAAATTAATATACAACTAAAAATGCCCCAGAATAAATCCTTTGCATTTTTTCACCTAGTGTAGAAATAACAGTGTTGCCATGAATTTGTGTATGTGTGATTTAAATTGTTTTGCTTTTCCTAATCACAATTATAATCAAAGCTTTCTTGTCCTTGTAATCAGTTATTAGCATTTCGCCTTTGTAATGCTGCAGCTAAGTCTTGTCTTAATGCTGCTTGTTGCCTTTGGTCTGCTAAAGATTGAACCGATCTTAGACCATTAACAATATCTTTAGTTTTACCAAAATAAATTTCATTAAGTGTATTTCGAATTTTATTTTCCATATCCTCTACCATTCTGCCAATGTTAGCAATATGAGGTGATGTTTCACTTATTTGTGCATCTTGTTCCACCTAAAATGATCATTATAATACAGATACTATGTTGAATCTCTAATTGATAAACATATAGAAATACATTACCTGTCTTGTTAAACTACCCCCTAGATTCATGGTACCTGAACCATGTTTATTTGTTTGTAACCACAACATTGCTGTTGAAGTTAATTTATAATGTGCATTTCTACCGGTTGATTTTTCTTGCACTTCAACGACATGTATCGAATCCCAGCAACCTTTAATTTTTTTAGATCCATCTCCAGCCTTTTTTATTAAAATAACTGCAGCAAAGCCATGATCAAGATCCCATAAATAAACGGAAGACACACCACCTTCAAAATAAAGTTCTCGATATTGGTCAAATGCATGATTAGCATCTATTTCTAATTTTCGTAATCTTTCAGAAGGCATTGATCCATCTTCTAAAGGTGGATCATATGTATTACTCCATGGAGATCTAAAATATAAAAATGATTATTTACATACTAACTTTAAACATAAATAAAAGTTATATGTTATCTTTAGTTTTTTATCATAGATAGAATTTTTATAACAAACCTATAAGAATCTCCATCTCTATTATAATCGCAAAGAAGATAGTCTTTGCCTGATTCTTTATCTTTTGCTATTTTTAAAGGTTGATCTACAGAAGAAAGTAAGTCCTCGCATAAAGAAGGGACTAAATCTATAAGATCACTTAAATTCTTTTCAATTTGTTGAGGAGGTAATCTTCTCATTAAGTCTAAAGCACAGTCCATTTGTTGTTCAGTCTAGAACATTTAATAATAATTTAATATTACTAAAAAATTAAAAAATTATTATATAAAATTATTAAAGTACCAATAATGAACGCCATTTTGACATTTCTACAAAGCAGGTTATGATAAAATATAATGATCAAATTGTATCCACAAAACAACCAAAACAAAACTATTTGATTACAGTTTGTTAGATATTACGATAAATGATGTTATAAACATAAACTGTACACCTTCTGTATACGTCAACAGATTTAAAAGCAAACAAATGTTCGTGACTCACCATTATATATAGTTCAAAAATTTTCAATTATATATTAAACAATAAGCAAACCAAATTACGACAACACTATAAAATAGAACAATATAATAACAATCACAAAACTGTAGTTAATCCCTAACTGTTTTACTTGCATTCATAAAAAAACGAACATTTAAAGGGCGTGTCGAAGTGACCAGCGATTGGCTGGTTATAATGCGTTCCTAAAAATGAGATTGATGTTCCTATATGGTAAATGAATAAAGGTAAACACATATCGATATATATTAATTTAGAACCTGTAAAGAGAAAATATTTTTTATTAAATATATTCTAAATTAATAATAATTTAAATTAAACAATACAGAGATACAGAACAATAAAATATAAAATAAAATAAAATATATATCTTATCTTTTTTTATATTTTCATAGTATTATATAGTGTAGTATAATGAATGAAAACATAAAAGAAGATAAGATATTTATATCACTACTTTAGCCAAAGTTATATATATTAAATCTTTGCTCTGTTTCTCGATTATGTTATTTTAAATGATTTTAATTTCGCGCTAAAACAAAGTGAAAAAAAATAGTCTGTCTTTATCCCTAAATTCATTTTAAAACAAAAGAACTAGTGTTTTTACTTAACCAATCATAAACGTCGTTCTTTGATTATAAATTTATCATGAAAACTTTCGCAGTAAATTAGAAACTTACACTATCAAAAGCTATTAAATATACAATTCATTTATTTATTGTTATGTAAAAAATCTCTCTTTGATGTCACTGATTTTAACATATTGAATATAATCTTTGAAATTTGCAATAAATTAATGTTTTGTGTTATATGTATCTGGTATTTTTTGTAAACTGTGCTTTAAGTAATTTCTAAATAAAAATAAGCGTAAAAGCAAATAGGGATTCTCAGTCCCCCTCTCCTCTAATATTTATTTCTTTAAATTATTTGCATAAATTTGTTAACGATTTATCAACAATAATCAATAATTTTACGATCAATATTAGTTTTTAACTATTTTTTTTTCTATCGGAATTTTAATGAATAAATATACAGATAAATATAATGTGGCGCTAATAAACGTTTTTTACGTTGCCATTTCCTATGAACTTTGGAATATTGTAGGCTCGAACTTCGATCTTGTTAATCACAGTTTTACATTTCTGTTTTGATTGCAATTTTCTAGAACACTTACCGACGAATACCACACCTTCAATAATTTGATAATGCTTTAATAAAGCATGTAAAATTTACAACAATGCCAAATTAGGTAAATATACTAAAAAATTAAATTATAATATTATCAAATGATCATGTACGATACACGCTTGATGATTTCTGATGAAGTACTGTATAATGATATAATTTTTTATTTAATTGAGAATAATTGAAACATTATTAATTCATTATAGTTAATATTTTATAGTTTGTATTATCACTGATAAGCTAATTTCATATGTTAGAACAAATTATATTCTCATAAATATTTACAAAATAGTAGTATAGTACAAATAAAATATATCAATGCAAAGGATATAAAGTGTGTCATAAATAAGTAATAATACTGTGACTTTTGAAAAAACTTTATTTATTTTCCAAATTCTTTATTTATTTGTAATTGTATCAAGTACTAATATTAATTTAAAGTTTTAAAAAAAATAATACTATATAAGTATATTTGTCTAGTATCATTTAATCTTAATAAATTTGGGACATCTTATATAATACTTGAATAAAAGAAAGACTTGATATATATAGTTCTGTTTTTGATTAGTGTAATCTTATCCTACTGTATCTATAATGCTATATTTATCATATTTTGTTCAAAAAGTAAAAAAATATACATTTAGAAATAACTTAAGTAGAAATGTATATAGAGTTGCTAGAACATTTAATATTTGTAATTAATGCAAATTTATGTATTCTGTGAAAAATGTAAGATGTATATTATTTTCCAAGTATATAAAAAATTTTGTTTTAGATTGAGAGATAAGTATATGTCTTCTACAAAGCGCACAGATTAGAAATAATAAATTATAATAATGGGCGTCCTTTCCTCATTGAAAAGATCATCAATTGTACATCTTATGCTTGCCATTACATTTTTTACATCTGGCTTAATAATAAATTTCTTCCAATGTATTTTATATTTTGGGCTTAGACCTTTCTCTAAGTACTTTTATCGCAAGATCAACTATTATCTTTGTTATTCATTTTATAGTGGTAAGTTGGTGCTAGAAACTAATGCTAAAAAATAAAATTTGAAAATATAGTTATATTTAAAACGTATTTTCTATTTATAGAATTAGTATGTATGGCAGAATGGTGGTCAGGATCAGATGTTATATTTTACATAGATAAAAAAGAATTTGACAAGTATTATGGCCATGAACATGCATATCTTCTGATGAATCATAGTTATGAAGTAGATTGGTTATTAGGATGGGTAGCATGTGATCGTCTAGGTGTATTAGGGGTATGTAATGAACTATTTTCATATATGAAAACAATGAAAAAAGAATTCTACATGATCTGTAAAATTACAGAATTGTAAAGCATATGCCAAGAAATCTATACAGTACATTCCTACATTGGGATGGGCATGGAAATTTGCAGAAAGTATCTTTCTAGAAAGAAATTGGAATAAAGACAAAGATGTGATAGGGTCTCAAATTAAAGAATTAATAGAATATCCTGATCCAATATGGGTAAGTAGTTCTTAAATAAAGATATTGTGCTTTTTATTTCTAAACATATTTAATAATTTTCAGTTGCTTCTATATGCAGAAGGAACACGTGTTACACCTAAGAAGTTAGAAGCCAGTCAAAAATTTGCCAAAGAAAAGAATCTACCAATCTTAAAATATCATTTAACTCCACGCACAAAAGGATTTATTTCTAGCATTCCTTATATGAAAGGAAAAACAATGGCTATATATAATATCCAAATAGCATTTAAAGAAAGTGATTCTGTTAAGCCTACCATGACAAATCTACTTTTAGGAAAAAAAATAGAAGGTCATATGTATATGAAAAGAATACCTTTAGAAGAAGTACCAGAAGGAGATGAAGCTGCTGCTGAATGGTTGCACAAATTATATCAAGAAAAGGTCTGATATTTTTAAATTAAATTCACATATAAATATTATATGATAATAATTTTGTTAAAAAAAAAAACTAAAGAAATTTTAAAAAACTAAAGGCTATTATTTGTTATTCAATTAGGATAAAATGGCAGAAAGTTTTCATAAAACTGGTGATTTTTTTGCAACAAGTGGTGTTCCTAAAACAGATACATTCAAATTAAAAAGAAGGCATTATTCTTTGATTAATACCTTATTGTGGGGTGTGATGGTATTAGTACCTATGTTATATTATCTTATTCAACTCTTTTCATCTGGCTCAACTGTATACTGTACTATTGGAGTGGGCATCATTCTTCTATGTAAGCATTTAATAATTTCATAATAATTAAATTATTTTATATAATCTAATTTATATAAATTAGTTTATATGTTGTTACATGAAATATACTTCTGCATTAAGGATTATAAATAGTATACATTAATGTATTACTAGTTTTTTTATAATTGATTCTTATTTTATTTTTATTTTAGTTTATCTGCTAATGTACAAAACAATTCAAATGTCTGAGATAAGTAACAGTTCATCTTATGGGGCTGCTGATATAAAAAAAATAAAATAAAATCTAGTTTTGACTACATATAGACCATTAATATATATATATTACAAAAGTGTCAAAAATTATTATTTTGTAAACCATCAGTGAAGATGTTAAAGATCATTAAAATACATAAAAGGAGCTTATAAAATATGATCTTATGTTTTTTTTTGCAATGGATCTTAAATATGTTCGATATAGATTAGATTTATTAATATATTCATATCTATCTTGGCAAAATTGATATCTTTTTGTGTTAATTTTTTTTGTATACACTACTTGTTATTGTTAATAAACGTTTTAATCTCAAGTTGTTGATAAGTGATATTCAATGTTCAACTCCATGAATGATTGTTTCATGATGCTTTTCTTGATAACCTTCAGTAGGTTTAGCAATATATTTGACAGTTCGTAATTTTCCTCTAGCATCATAATAACCATAATGGCCTTTTACTGTACCGTCGTTAAAACGTTCCTCTAGTCTGTATTGTCTGTTTTTTCTATAAAAATTAAAATTATTGTATGTAAGCTATTAATATACAAACGACTATATATATATATATATATATATATATATATATATATATATATACATATATACTATTACTTTGACCCTTACCCAACTCCAGTATCAAACCCAAAGATATATGTTTTTGGACCTTCATGGCCTTGTATTTGAAATTCTACTCTATCTCCATCAGGGGAAATTTGCGATATATTTGTAGGAGACTTTTTTTTGTAGATTTTATTATATCCGATTTGATTTTGTGAAGTTTCCTATAAAAATAATTATTTACGGTTCTTTGTACAATATAATCCTGTTTATTTTATTTTTCTTATAAATATTTATAAGTAAAATTAAATTATTTGTAAAATAAAGATTTTTAATATTATTATATAATTATATCATCGAAGTTTTTACCTTTGTTACGTCTATTGGCGCGTGATCGCGCATGTAAGGTAAATGATTACTTTCAATTGTAGGATTTGTATGATTTATAGATGTGTTTTGTTTCTCATATTTATAATTTTGTTGATTCTTATTTTCTTGTACATTTTTATTTTTTAATTCTTTTTTCCTTCTATTAAAATAAGTATAATAATCTTTACTTGTTGTTAATGGTGGAACTAAATTTATTATTATTTTTTGATTATTATAATTATCAGAATTGTTTTCAACATTATTTTCCATGTTATTGCATGTCTTTTCAAGTGCACATTTATTTGTTGTATTCTTTAATATATACTTAAGTTTTGATACTTTCACAGTTTTAATATCATTTGAATACTTCTTTGCTATATTTTGTAAATTATCTTTTATTTGTAAATTAATTTTATCATCATAAATACTGCTATGTGTTTGTAAAGGAAATGAATAAATTAAAACAATTCCAATCAACTGTAAATAAAAAACAAATTTAGTTAAGTGTTAGATATGTATTAATGCATTCCGTACAGATTAGGTATTTCAGGTAGAAATAATGTGAAAGTAGTACACTTTTTATTCAAATGTCACGCTTTCACGGTTCATTACATTTTATGGTCAATAACTCTAATACTTTTGAAACTAGGAATTATTTACATTTATAGATACAATGAAACATAATAAATATGTACTTACAATGCATGTTATGTTGCACATTGTTTCTCAAAAGAAAGCACAAACTGAACTGCAGCTCTTTATTCTATGAAGCATATTTAGCTAAAACCTGGAACTTTCCAATATCCCCACCAAGTATTCTGCAAGTATTATCTTAAAAAGAATAATATTTTTCCAATTCTAATTACAATATTTTCATTTTATCATTTAGCTGATATAAGATTCATTATAAAAGTATTAAATAATAAATTAGATAACAAAGTAAATAATAAAGTAGAAGTATTATATATAATAAAAAGTTTATAAAATATATTGTATTCTGTTTAATGGCAATTATACATTTATTGAAATTAGTAGCAAATAAATTAATTTCATACAGGAAGAATTAAATGAGCCATATCTCCGTGGTATTGTTGATTTTTAGAAAGGATGAGGAAATGTCAATTAAACTAGAAACAATCTCATTAGTCTTTCATATAAGTTCAAATAATATTATAATTGACAATGACTGTTTATATAAGGAGTTTTACAGATCAGAATATATATTATGGGTCACAAACGCATTTCAATCAGTAGATGGCAAAATGAAGTTTTGTTTTCCAGTTTTATTTGCTCTTATTTTGATATCATGTCTTCATCTTGGTGTAGTAAGTTAATAATTTTTTACAAATTTCTGATATAAAAATACTTATAAAAATTGAAAAAAAAAATAATTATAATGTATCATATTCTATTTTATATTTTGTAGGCACTAAGATGTCAGTCAATTAATCAACAAACTGATCAGTTTGAAAAAATCTTAAAAACTTGTAGAAAACGAAATTTAGGACATAATAATTATGATGCTGATTATTCTTCAAATGAAAGTAATGAATCAGAAGATTCTTCTGACTCAAATGAAGATAGTTTTGATAACAAATTTCTTATAAGAAATAATAGTAGATATTATACTAATGATTTTTTAAATGAGCAAAATAATAGGTAATGAATTCCAAAATGAATAATACTCTCTATATGAATTATTTGAAAATTATTTGGTTTTTCTTTTATCAATGTCAGAAACAATAAAGCTCATCAATCTACAAGAAATGGTAATCCCCTATCTTTTGGTTCTAATAATGTCAATGAAAGATTGAAAAATGTAGATTACTATGATACAAATAATTGGGGAATGACAAATTCTAACTGGGAAAATATGAGAAATACTGGAAGTAATCACAATTATCAAGAGAATCATAACCAAAAACAAAATGACTCTGTAAGACAATGAAAATAATATTAATAATTTTTTTTTGGCGAAATAGTTATCTTAATGGTATATTAATATTATATATTAATTTTTTTATTGTATCTAATATTACAGTGTATTATTCAATGTTTTTTCAACGAATTAAATATCGTAAGTATTAATAAATGTTAATACCGAAATTATATATGTTTTATAACTGATTTAAATTATTTATCAAGATTGATCAAAGAGGTTTTCCAATACGAGAATCTATGATACGTGTAATGACAGAAAGAATCCAGGATCCCGAATTACGTGACTTTATAGAAGAATCCATTATAAAATGTTTCCAGTTTCTTAATTCTGTGAATAGAATGGAAAAATGTGAATATTCACAAAATTTACTTACCTGTTTAATAGGAAAAGGCAAAGAAGTAAGACAATTTATTATTTTACTAATTACATTCATAAATAATATACTTTTTCTAATAATATTGTTTTCAGCAATGTGAAGATTGGAACATATAATTGATTTTCACCATCTTTAGATTTTAGAATTTGCACCAATTTCTTCAATATACAATATTATTGTAATAATTATTAAAAGCAAAAAAAAATGATAAACATATTTTTAGAAAATTATAATCTAATTATTGATAAAAATTCTAATAAATATCTATGTTAACAATTAATAAACTGTATATATTTATTTTAAATGTTTACAACAATATTATCCTACATTTTGTGTTTATAAAAACATTAGCATCTGATAAAAAGCATTATTTTATATAGATTTTATTTTATAGATCTCTATATATTACTTACTAATATTCAAAAGTAATATTATTTTTACATTTGTGTAAATTATTGTAGTAACCAGTAGAGTATAGTATACTTTTATATGCTTTGATTATAATTATTATATCAAATGTTTACTGTTACTTCCTTTTTTTTAAGTCTTCAAAGCGTTTCATTAGGTCATCAAAATCTATATCATCATTTTCAGATGTATTTTGAGGTAATTCACTTTCTGATGGTACAGCAGGTAAATCAGGAAGTTGAAAATTATTCATTGGAATTTTTGAACGTGGTTGAGGCTTTGGTTTCTCATCAGACTAAACAAGACAAAAAATTAGTTTTCATAATTGTTAAATTCTCCAATTTTTATCTATCTGCTATTAATAAAGTATAAAATATATCAATAAAATATAGTTAATTATATCTTCTACTCACTTGTTTATTTAAGTCAGGTGGGAATGAGCCATATGGAGGTGGTAAATCATTTTCCTGAATTAGATATTTGATAATGCAATATCACATATTAATTGGAATATTCTTAAAGAATATATATAATTATAATAAAAAATATTGATCAATTTTTTATTACTTACAGGCTTATTTGTATTAGCATTGTCTAATGGTATATTATATGAAAATGCTGCAGGATTGAAGGGTGTGTTTTGATCTTTATCTGAGAAAGTAGCAGGTCCCATTGGAGGTATAAATCCTATAGGTGCACTTCCTTTATCAGAATTCTTATTAATAAAAAATAAATAATATTATTTTCTTTACCTAATCTAAGATTTTAATCCAAATATTTTCAAGTAATCCAAGCATTAATTGAAGCTTCATATATCTTACCATTGCATTTATGTTTGGATCTGGTAATAAAGGAGGTTGTGGAAAACCAATAAATCCAGCTGGTTGTGGTCCATTACTACCACCACTAGCTAGATCTAAATTATTTCTAGAATCACTATTGTTACTTCCAATATCTATTAATACAGCTTCTACTCCTTCTGCCATTATTTGAGGATCTGGCTCATATTTTATATCATAATTTTTTGCAATCTCAATTAGATATTTTTCTACTAAAAGTTTAGATGGAGACTGTACACTCATTTTATGTTTTAATTTTTCAGATATAGTTTGTATAGCTTCTTCTTTGCAAGCTTCTGTATATTGTCTTCCATATTTAGTAGTTAATATATCAGCAATTACTTTTATCTCTTGTACATCTGTTTGAATACGAGGTGCAGCCCAAATTATTGTAGAAATTGCTTCTGCTAGACCTTCATCTAAATTTCTATAAAAAAGTATAAGTATATATATAAAAAGGAAAAAAGAAAAGAAAAAAGATATAGATGAATACTACAAACTTTAAATTGACATTATTACGACTTACTTCATTTGTTGAATTAAACCAAAACGGGCAAGTAAGAGATCACAATATATTTCAATTAATTCCATAGCTTCTACCATATAATCTTCTCTTATAATATGTTCCACTCTAATTTTTGCTCTTTCAATTTTTCCAGCCACAATGTAATCAGCTATTTCTTTTCGTGCTTTTTGAGCTAATTCTGTTTTCTTTTTTTCTAAAAGCTTCAACCTGTTTATAGCTAACCTTAGGTGTGTCTTCAGTTTTGTATAATTAGGACCGCTTGAAAACATTTTCAATAAGTTTTTTTGTAGTTACTTATTTATTCGATATTAGAAATAAGGAATAGATTCCCTTCCTTCTGTAAATTTTTAATTTATCTTCTGTCTAATGACGAATAACTTGTATATTTAGAAGTGTTCCAAAAATCACCAGAAATCACTGAATACAGAATTATACTATCTGTATCATAAAGAAATATTAGATTGATAAATGTTTTATAGCTAAAAACTTATGTTAAATTAGATTACATCAGATTACTATAAAAAAAATTTCGATTAAAAGCTTTATTACGTTTATGCATTTCTATATTATTTTATATAAATTTATGTCCTATTTATCTGTGTAAACGTCACGTTCTGTTTGGAACATATAATACATCAAAAAAGTATTTAAAAAAAATTATTTTGCGCTTTCTTGTTGGAATTTCGTGTAAATTATAGAAAAATGACTTATCGTTATGAATCAATTTCATGAATATGATCTAAGATCACTTATGAGTAACCAATGACTGCTTTTGCTGCTGCATACCTATATGCGTATGCATATACATACATACAATGAATGCACAATACAGCAAACTCATCATGTGTGACAAGGTACCACCTCAACGTACTACTGCGCCACCTGCTTTTACTGGTTTAGAATTACAATTTATAGATAGTCAAACAGTCTTATACAATTTTATACTTTCACATGCCCTAGCTTCTGAGGGCCTAGCAGAAAAGTTAACAGAAGCCAATACCAGCTGATACTTTGATACATACAGATTTTTCATCATGGCTTCCTTCGCATGGACTTTTAGAGGGAATATCAGCCGGTTTTTAACGGATGTACAGATACTGCAATATCTTATTGTATTTATAAGTTTATTTAATCTTTCTCTATGTCTTTATGAGGACCAAGTGGGAAAATTCGATTGGTAAATTACGTTTCCATTATAATGCAGTGACTATCAGAATCAGCATTTCAAATAATACACAAATACACTTTTAATCGTAAATTACTATGCATCTCGTATACATTAGAATTTTTTTATTACAATTGTAGGAAACAAAATTACGTTGGTAAAATAAAATTTGCCAGTTTTGACACGATTTCAACGGCTAAAAAAATTATTGTTGCGACCGAAGAAAACGTTATTGCCGCATTGAATCTAAAAACAGGTATGGAATCTAATTGATTTAACAATATATGTAATGTACATAATATTGTATATATATTGTTATACTTTTAATATTTGTGTATAATTATATAAAATTTACAGATAATCTCTCATTGATTTAATATAGTATTTATTTGTTCTCACAAAATTTTGCAGAAGTTGTTATAAATAATTGAAAAGAATGATATTTTTTTTCTAATTCATCAGGTCAAATATTATGGAGAAGGGTATTAGAGAAAGGATACGCTGGTCGTATTCGTACATTGGGAGGTGTTGGAGATGGGGATCTGATATCTGTAAGTGGTGGAGTTCCAGCCCTTGTTCGTGCATGGGATTTAGCTACAGGGCATATACTTAATGAATGGCCAATTGCTGAACAAAATTCTGACAGGTTAGTCAAAAAAAATTGTGAAATGTTAAAATTATATAGTGAAATTTTTTAAAAATACATTTGTTACAATTCCATTCGTTGTAAAAAAATTGACATCTTCCATGGATCCTAGAGAATTGATTATAGACTACAATTGATTTTTCAGACATGATTCTACATTTAGATCCTTTTCTACATTGGGATTGTATACTACTAACAGGTTTTTGCTTTTATTCAGTGCACAATAATAATTGATGTACTTAACACTACACATTTCAAAGAATATACATATTGCAATAACTTAAATCTTAAATTCATATCAGTTATTTTTATAATTTTATTTTTGTCAGGAAATATTAGAGAATGAGATATCAATGTCATAAAATGACTTCAAATGTTATTAAAATTTTTAATATTTATGTTACATTATATAAAATTTCTTTTTTTCATATATTATAAAATTAAATATTTTGTGACATAGAATAGAAGAAGTAAAATGGCATATCAAGGATGGAACATTGCACCATATTTTACCTATCTACAATAGTGGAGTTGAGGTAACATCATATGATAGTAAAACTGGTGAAAAATTAAAATCAAGAAAAGTATCAGCTCCATTTATAACTTCTGAAACAGAGTAAGATTCATATAAATTATATTATCTATGTGATATATATTTATCTAGATATTATTTACATATAAAAATCATATTATTCTTTTTTCATAGATGTGTTTTAGTTGCCCCATATTTAGCTTGCTTAAAGGGGGACAATTCTTTAGCCATGCTGTTTTTAGTACATTTATTTGATACAAAAATAGAACCTCAAATGGTTACTATAAATACCATATTTGGTGCTGGGACACAAGGACCATACCAATTGGAATCTGTACTTGGAGAAGAAGCTGTAGTATCTATTACTGCAGATAACAATCAAAGAAAACGAATTCTTGTGGTTGGAGAAACTTCAGTTCCAATTCAAAGAGATATTGCGGGTGATACAACTCTATATATCACTTCTATAGATAATCAAAAAGTATTGCTAGAATCAACTTATAAAAATGAAGTAAAGATCGATTTTTATTTTATATACTCAAATATTCAATCTGATTTATTTTTAATCAATATATCTGTAATTTAGATTACAGAAGTTGTAGCAACAGATCTTCTGACATTTAATCCACTACCAAACATAACTGGTACCATTTCACATGTTTCATTGTTATCACCTGTAATAGTGGCATCAGTTTGTGTACGTCAAACAAAAGGATTAACATGCCGTTATTTGTTGTCTTCACAAGATCATAGTATTGCATTGTTGCAACATAACAAATTAGTATGGGCAAGAGAAGAGGCACTTGCAAAAATTGTAGCAGTTGAAATTATTGAATTACCTATGTCAGATAGAGATCAAGCCATCGAAACAGAATTTGATCAGAAAGAAAGTATGTATAATTTTTTATTAACAATTATAAATTAAAGTTAAAATCACAAAGTGTAATTGCATATGCATACTCTCCATCAAAAATATTGGGGAACAAAAGGAAAAAAGAGAGAGAAAAAGGGGAAAAAACGAAGTATAAGACATAACAACTTTTCTGAACAAAAAAATGATGTATTAAAAAATAGTTTTTTTTTATGTACCAAGTTGGAAATATATCAGTATTTAAAACTATTAAAGTTTATATACTGATGGATCGAGAATGCTTATGATACATATACTTTTAGGATTTTGTGTACTGTTATTACTTTTTAGAAAGTTTCACAGGAAAGCTTGCTGTTGCAACTATTAATAACTGTTGTGATTAACTGATACTATTTAGTGGCAATTAATTTCTGAAAAATAACATATTTCTTAAGTTATATTAATTAACTTTTCTTTTGTGAATGGCTGCTGGCAGGTATTGATGTAGACATTTCATGTAAGTAGTGGAGCAGGAAAAACTAATTTGAAAAACATTTCTCTTACTGCTATCTACAAAATTTATATTTGCATGATTTAGCAGTACATATTTACAATAGAAATATTAATGTTTACCCGCCTAAATTTAATTATGTTCCTTTATGGATGCTTTAAAAAAATAGATTAAGTTTATAATAATTTTTTGCACTATATTATTAAAAGATAATGTTCATTTGATATTTAACAATTTTCTATTAGCAAATATAGTTTTACATACATTTATGCATAGTTTAAAAGAAATTTTATGCATGTGCAATTAAAAAACAGAGTGCTTACTATAAATATAGATGCATTCAATTTTATTATGCCAATTTGCAAATAAATCGTAATTATTAAAATACCTGCTGTATGCTAATTTCTGTTATATGATTAAAATAATAATTATTAAGCAATTGCAATAAATAGATATAAACATGCATTTTTTATTTTTATCTTAATTTTACTCTTTTTAAATTAATTTCTAATAATTTGTTTCTGTCTTTTTTTTATACCCAGGGGATGTATTAAGTATGATGTTAAGAAGAATTATTTCTCAATTTAATCAAGCAAGGGCTTTTATACAATCTATGCTGGACTTGGTCCCACAGCAATCTAATCAACGAACTGATTTAGTACGAGATAAATTCAATTTGCATAAAATGATTGTTGCTGTTACTTCAGCTGGAAAGGTATAGAAAAGAATACAATGAATTATAATTTCTATACAGTTTTATAATATTGCCATATAAAATATATTTTTATTTCGTTTTATAGATCTTTGGTATTGAAACTAGAAAAGGTGAAATTATTTGGCAACTTAAAATAACCAATATTCGTGGGTTTAACAAAATATCAGATACAATGGTTTTATATGTACAACGAGGAAGTAGGCATTTTCCTTATCCACCTCAATGTACATTACTAGCAGAAGATAAAGTACCGTGTTATTTGCATTTTAAGTAATATTTTATAATATGATTTATTTCTATCAATAATTACAATATTCTTTTTTTCTTAGGTATCTGGAGAAGGTATTGTATATACATTCAATCCAATTACTGGACAGCCTTTAGATGGATTGATAAAATTAGGATACAGAATAAAACAATCTATGCTGCTTCATGTAACGACGGATGATTTTCTACGAGGCATTCTTATACTCGATGCACGAGATAAAATTCATGTCTATCCTGAAAGTGCAACTACTATTGCAGCTTCTCTGGGAAAGAGTACTTATATATTTACTGCAGATCAAACTACTGGCTTGTTATCTGGATTTTCTCTTTCATACAGTACATCCCAGGTCTTAAAAAAAATTAATAATTGCATAGAATAATGAAACAATTAAAAAATAATAACTTAAAATTTTTTCTATAGGAGTTAATAGCTCATAAAGTTTGGGAATTATTACTTTCTCCAAAAAATCAAAAAATAATACAAGTTATCTCAAAAAATCCAATCGAACGTGTCCACTCTCAAGGTAGAGTTTTAAGTGATAGATCTGTCTTATATAAATACATTAATCCAAATTTAGTAGCAGTGGTATCAGAAGGTGTTGGAAGTACTCACAAAAGTGAGTATATTATAAAAATAATACTTCTACATTAAAAAAAAATTGATGCAATTAAGTAAAAATGATATATTTATATATTTTTTTACTAATAATATAGATACACTCAACCTTTATTTACTGGATGTAGTATCAGGTGCCATGATATTTTCCATCGTGCATAAAAGAGTTCGTGGTCCATTTCATATAGTACATTCTGAGAACTGGTTGGTATATAGCTATTTTAATGAAAAAAGTCGAAGGACAGAAATTGCAACATTGGAACTTTATGAAGGAAAAATACAGAGTAATACAACAGGTAAATCAAATAGCAACTATTCAAAAGTATCTTTTACATTTAAAAAATATAATATATTATATACCTACATTTTTATTTAATTATTTAAGTGTTTTCTTCTTTGGCTACAACCAAATTACCGATCGTCGAAAGACAAGCATACATTTTTCCAGCATCGATAGAATATATGAGAGAGACTATTACAGAGAAAGGAATCACCAGTAAACATATTATAGGTACGTTTGTTTATTAATAATCTCTGAACATAAAAAAAAAATATATTCTTAATAATTATAAATTATAACTGTATTTAACAGTTTCCCTAGCAAATGGTGGAATTATAGAGTTACCATGGATGATGGTGGATCCAAGACGTCCAATTAATCCTGAAATGCGCGAAGAAGGTGTTATACCATATATGCCTGAAATACCAATTCATATGGATACTATTATAAATTATAATCAGAGTATATTTCGAGTATTAGGCATTCATACTAGTCCTAGTGGTCTTGAGAGTACCTGTTTAGTTTTTGTATATGGGTTAGGTAAGTTACAATGAAGTAATTTTTTTGATAATTGTGCAATCTGTACAAACAAATACACATTTCATGTTATATTCTTAACAGATATATTCTACACGCGAGTGGCACCGTCTAAGACATTCGATGTGTTAAAAGAAGACTTTGACTATTATCTCATTGTAATAGTATTAGCAGCATTATTAATTTCATCATATGTAACGAAGAAATTAGCATCACAGAAGGCTCAGAAGCAGGCATGGAAATGATAACACTGATTTTAATAGAAAATCAATGTGTAACATTATGAAGTATTTCATTATTATAGGCAAAGTTTTTGCTAATGATTTGTAAAAAAAAAAAAAAAAAACTGTTTTATAAATAGTTAACTATAATACGAAGTAAATGCATTAGCTTTGTTATCTATCCCAGAATTTTTTAACACAATGCTGTAGAATTTATATCTTTACTGGTACAAGGCGCACAGATTAGATAGTTTTCTTTTAAAAATTTTAAATCTATTAAGAGATATGCAATTTAATGCATGCTAAGAGGACCATACAATTAAAAGATTATCATAAATATCTCATATTTAAAGAATATAATTTTTTTATAACCGATTTCAACAAATTGCATTTTTGTTTGAAAATAAGTGTTTTTATATTTATATATATATATATGTATATTATATATATATATGTATATATATATACGTGTGTGTGTGTTGCAAGAAAAAATCCATGTGTGCATATACTTGTACCCCTACAGAGGATATCCAATTTGTTATATTATCAAGTATTTTACATTGTCGTCATATTTTCAAAAAAAATTGTTTTCACAATTATAATGTTTTTAAAAAATATGTAAAATACATTGCTTTTGTTAACATAATTATTATTTTATTTCTTTTCACAAGTCCATGATAATGATGGTATCAAATATTATTCCGCATGTACGTGAATATTTCTTAAATATACAGATTTAAATAATAAGTTCGAGCACATTCCACTTCAGAAACTTGAAGAGATGTAGCTTTCTTATAATAATAGCATTGTGTATTTCATATATATATATATATATATATATATATATATATATATATATATATATATATATATATATATATATATATATATATATATATATATATATATATATGTACATTATATAGTTATTTATGATTATTGAATGTAAATCACCTACATGTTTCTAGGACACTTTTAGTCACATAGAAAAATAATATTCTTCATAGTAGTTTCCCGTGTAAGTTTGCGAGTATATACATATTTATTTTATGAATTATACTCTTAGAAATAACTTTTTATTATCTTCATTGACTAGATTTTTTCTTGAATATATGTAATTATTATTCTCACATTTTTGAGATATTCATTTGGTATAGCATTTTCTGTAATCTAAAAAAATGTAAAATAATGATGTATAAAATCCATATATTGGAAAAAAAATAAAAAAATATTCGAAAATATGTATAACTTTTTAAATATATACGCTACCTTCAAACATTCCAAATTGAACGTTTTATTGGTTGGAATTTTTGCTATTTTAGAATGCCAAATACTAAGACATTTCACCCAAACAATATCACTATTATAATCAGCAAGGTTTTTATACATATTTACACAACAATTCTGCAATAAATATTATACAATTAATCTCTTACATGTTAATACATTATTCAACACTAATAAGTACTTTACTTGTAATATTGGATGTTGATGTGAAGCAAGATATGGTTCTGTAATACTTAATACATTCCATAGATCCTTTTCACGAAGTTTAAGATCTTTTACTATTTGACTCAATGTAGTTATCAATTCTCTTTGAAGTTTGTACATTTGTGTAAACTTATAAACTGCATCAATGGGTTTATTATAACTTTCTTTAGCAGATTTATTCAAAAATTTCGATAGTGCTGGTAGTATTTGCCTATATTGTTATTAGACAATTAAAAATTTTATTTAATTTTTTTTTTATAAACAAAAAAACTGACTTACTTTAATGTTCTGCACCTAATGAAATCTTTAGAGATATGTGCAAGTACACAAAATAATCGCCACGCACGATTAATAACAAGTATATTTTGATCTTGAAATCTGTCTACTAATGGATGCCAAAGTTGATGTACAATCGGTAATAATTGATTTTCCCATTTGATTAAAATTGGTAAACCTTCTTCTAAAGTTAACATAGCAATGAGTGATTGTTTTATATCTTTTGAAGGTAAAAAATGTAAACATCTTTTTAAAACATCTTCAATCATTTGTATATGTATTGGTAAGGTTTGTTTATCCTCTTCTATAAGAAAAAATAAAGATCATTTATTTACTTTAATTTGAAATAGTAATAAATGATGTTTATTATGCATTCGTACTAAAATGTGTGTATGTGTGTATATATATATATATATATATATATATATATATATATATATAATTATAAATTTGAAAATATAATACCTTCTTCCAGAGTCATTTCATTATCTTCAGATTCTACGTCGTGTATTTCTGTATTTTGTACATCCGTAACTGCATCATTAAAATCTTGATCAATTTTTTCATTTGCTTTTTTTGCTTCATAATACTCTAATAAATTTTGGATAATAATCTCTGCAGAATCTTTTTGTATTAATGAAGGTGATGCTACTGTTACATCTATGTTTGAATCTGATACTAATCTCTTTATATACATTATAAATATATAAAAAACTTTTAAAAAAGAATACGTGTTTCGTTTTTGAAAAACAGTATTTAACTGCAGAAGAACATCTTGTACAATTTCTTTCAAACATGGTAATACATCCATAGAACTATATTTCATCACAACTCCAACAACATCAAGGACTCCTGGATTTCTTTCTATTCTACGTAGTTTAACAGTGACATGATAAGAGAAATAATCTACATTAACACGTAAAAGATCTCCTATAGTTTTATGTTTTTGTGATTCTGCAATATTTTGTAGAGTTTGAATTCCTACATAACTTAAAAGGCTATTTGGACTTCCTGCAATAAAAATATAATAAAAATAACACATATCTATACATATATAAGTAAATAATGAGAATAAATATTACCTGCTCTTTCAATAATTAAATATAAAGTCTTAAGAAGAAATTTTTCATAATCGTCTTCTAAATTCTTTGCAATTTGTCCTAAACCTTCTGTTAAAAGGCAACATTGTACTATATTATTCTGTGCAACACATAATGGTATATCCTCTGTGACTTCAAGAGGTAAATACCAAAAATCTTCTATTGTATAAAATTCAATTATTTCCTTATATAAGGACAATGTTGATGTATTTTTAATAGGAACTATAATATTATAAAATAAAAAATTTAACTTGTTTGTAGAAAATTGAAATGTTTTAAGGTAAATATTTTATTTACCATTTACTATTGAATTAAGTAAAAATATTAATTCTTTTCTATGTTGAGGTACATTATGCATAGCTTGAAGAATATTATCAACTAAAATTCTTAAATCACTGTATGTTCCCAGAAGCTCACATATTGTAAAAATTTTTTCTTTACAACAAATATCCTGGATGAATTTAAATTGTCTCCACGAACGTATTTGGCTGTGATGAGTCAAATTATCAAGATCTTTTATACCAATATCTTCTAAAAGAGTAATATCACTGCAATCTATTTCAATCATGTATAAAAGAGCTTGTAATAATCTCTGTACGTGTGCCGCAGATTGTATAATAGCGGGCAATCTTTCTTTTCCTAATAATCGTAAATATCCACAAAGGTGATTTAAACCTACTAGTTGTTCACTATCATCTGTAAATTAAATGACTATTAAATATATCACAAAAAAATATACATTTTTCTACACAAATTGCAATATATAAATAATATTAATACCAGAACTTCTTACGATACGCGGCAATCGTGTAAGTAACTTGTAAAAACTTTCTTCTAATAATTCAATCAATGGTCTCATATTTATATTCTGCATATATGATTCATTAATTTTATCTAGTGCTTTTTTAGCTTCTTCTTTGACTTCTTTATTGTCATCTTCAGATAAAGAAATCAAATATTCTATTAACTCCATAATGCTTGGTTTCATATTTCTTTATAGAATGAATATATGTCAATATATGTCATAAATTGTAATTAAAAATATAATATTTGTAAGTGATTGTACCTGGCACACATTGTAATTAATAAACTAATACTCGTAGCTAATTCTTTCCTGACTTTATAATGTGAATGTTTTCTTAAAGAACTCATTGCTTGTATAAGTACACTTAATTTAATAGCTGCAGCATTTAGCCATTCTTGATTCCTTGTAGTAGAATTTAGAAGCTTTTCAATTCCAGCAGCTCCTTCAAGACGTAATCTACTTCCTAATGGATCAATTGAATTTGTTTGTTGCTTATTAATGTTAATAACTGAAGGTATATTTTCTTCATTATCTGTATCTTGCATTACAATACATATTATTCTAGCCCATGCTCTGATAGCCATCTAAAATTATTATAAGGCATTGTTTATTTTTATTCTATATAATATGATAAGTAAAGTATAATAAAAACATATATGAATCTCAATACCATTGTAATCTTATGTCCCTGAATATCACTTCCCATAGCAACTTCTTGTAATCCACTAGCAATACCTGGTAAAAATAACATGATTGTGTCTGCTATTTGGTTTGCCAAAACAATATCAGACTTATCCGATGAATCATCTACATAACATAAGGTCATTATTGTTTCGATAGCTATCAACCTGTATCATAAAATAATTTCATATAATTTTTATATTTATATAGTATAAGAAGAAACATAAAATAATATTGTATTACCTTAAAGAACGTGACTTTTCACATTTAGCAATTAATACGCATAAATATATGCCATGAGCAAGTGTAGGTGCATATTGTCTTGTATATAATTCTTCAATAACATTTGTAAAACAACGATTTAATAAATCCTGAAGACAGAGAAGTACTGTTTCTTTCAATTCTTCGTACGAAGAAATAACTGTAAAATTATTTTGAGTTATAAAAAGTATATAATATCATTAGTTTTGCTTAATAAATAAAAATTATTACATACTCCTTTGTGATTGATTTTTATCATAAATTTGAGATAAAATGACAGTGTACAGTTTATTAAAAGACTTAAAATTTGTAATCCTAGCTTTCAATAAAACAGTTCTTATGATCTTCACTAAATATTCCTTTGAATGTTTACTAAGAAAAAATAAATTATATATAGGTAAAATAACAAGTTTATTAACATAATGAAAATATGAATTTCTATATTACCTGACATCCTCATTTTGTAAATGAACAATTACAGGGAACAAAATATAATCTAGTAAATCTTGAATAATACCATCTGAGATTGTTTTTATACAATCTATAACTTGCGACGCACATTTTACACTCGGATCTTTGATTAATGAATCACAAAGAGGTTTGAGCGTTATAAAACCTTTTTGAACTGCATGTCGTTCCATAATTATTAAATAAAGTGATATCTATAAATTTTATTTACTTCATATAATTGTTTTATATTAACAATAAAGAACTTATTATTCTTGTTCGTGTTCTATACGTTTTTACATAATAAAATAACAATCAGATAGAATTTATAAATACATAAATTATACAAATTAATAACTATATAAATATATAAGAAGAAATTGATGTCAGGACTGACTTAATATTAAAGTCTTTAGAAATAACATAGTAAAAAATAAAATTCGTTCGTTCTTAGCTGCTTTTTATTCAGCAATATTTCGATTTTCCAGTTAATACTAATTATATTCGATATTCTACGATTTGATAATCGATATTGCAACAGTTTTCTCGAAACGATTAATCGATAGGTTGTATCGAGCTTTATTCGTAATGTTATGTTTGAAAATAATTCTAACCTAAATGTTTCGCTATCGAGAGTAACCATAATCTGTGATATCGTAATTAGTCATCCGTATTTATGTGTGTGTTCGTGTGAATAATTCACATCAGTATATTGAACTTGTTATATATTTTACTAAAAGATATATTATCATTGCAGTTCACGAAGGAATCTTCGAATTAGAAAGATGTACAAATTAAATGTTTTCATTGTCTTGTGTTCTTTTTCGATAATTAGTTTGGTGCGAATCAATACTTCTTAATCAAATGCATGCACGTATTTATAATATATATTCATTTTCTCTTTATTGTTACCGTAGGTTACTGTACCAGTTAAAACGAAATCTTACTGTGAATTCAACGAAGAAATCTTTAGTTATTTTTATAATTTAACTAAGTTATCAAAACCTGGAGAGGATATCGAAATTCAGCAGTCTGCTAATGAAAGTATACGAATGCAATTATGTTCACCATTAATAAAAAAATGCAATGGGAAGGATGGATATTCTATATGTCTAAAAAAAAACAACAAAGAAATAGGAATAGGTAAATACATCTTTTCTTATATTTTATTAATACAAAGCATCTATTTTCTATTATCTTTATAGGAAAAGTAGTACCACAGTTAATAACTAAATTTGGAAAGATAAAGTTTATATTTTATGGTGACGAATGTAGATCAGGTATTAATTATAAAGTTGACATTCTTATGTTATGTGATTATTCTATAACAAGTTATTCAGTACCAACTGTACATAAACAAGCAAGTAATTTTAAATACATATAAAATATATGTCTGTCACTGTAATACTTCTTGTCTTTGATATTTTAATCTGATCATTATTTACAGGGAAGTGAATGTCACTTCCAAATGATATGGTCAAGTGCTTTTGCATGTTGTGCTAACAAAAAGGAAATAAATTGTACTGTGACTAATCCTTCTGATGATTCCCATTATGATCTTTCACCATTGAAAGGATATTCAGAAAATTATATTATATATGCAGGAACAAATACCTCTCTTGAAATAATATTGAATGTTTGTCATTCTGTAATATTTGGATTTGGTGCACTCTGTCAAGCAAATTCAGGAGCTTGTCTTTATGATCCTGTGAAAGCACCTACATTAGGGTATGTATATATATATAAAGTTTATTTAAAAAAAATATATTTTTATTAAAGTGATAAAAAAGTACTTATAGAAATATACAACCTTTCAAATTCAGGTATTTAAATTTGGGAGATGTTCAAGAAACTCTTAGTTTTGATTCTTCTAATAATTTAATACTAAAATATGAAAATGGAGCTATATGCAAGGAAAACCAAGAGAAAGGACAGCAGGAAGAACATATTCGAACAACTATTACATTTATCTGTAATTTAAAAGCTAAAGCGAGTATTTTGTCAATGGATTTGTTACTTAAAGATAGTGATTAGAAAAGTTATATGTAGTTATCATTGTGATTATTTCACTAGGATACACTTCCAGAGGTAACAGAAACTGATGGCTGTCATTATCAATTGACATGGATTACAGCAGTTGCTTGTAGCTTAGAACAATTACATGAATATAGTGTAAAAACATCAAGAAGATGTATTATAGATAATCCTATTACAAATTTTATGTAAGAATTAAATTTTGCATTTAAATAATTAAATTCAGTTAACTTCTAATTCTTCATAATAATTTATATTTTTTTGTATAGGTATAATTTAGACTCTTTAATGGATAAAGATTTTAATGTCACCTCATCTCGAGGTACAAAGTATAAATTCAGTGTATGTGGACCTCTTATAAATAATACATGTAAAGCAGGAACAGGTTAAGTATTTTGATATATCCAATAATTATTTTATTAAACTAATACTGTATAATCTGAAATTCAAAGGTATTGCAATTTATTGATAAAGTTGCACGTACAAGAGTGAGATGGTAACTTGTCTCGTGAAGAAATAACTTATATCGCTATCTTAAGAAAGTTCCTAAAAATTATTATCTTTCGTGCTTCTAATTTATCGATACAATACCAATGTTAATATACTCAATGAGCTTGGTTATCGCCACTTTACCTACCTGGTGTATGAATATCTTAATCTATAATTCTTCATATCGAGAATACATACATTGTATGTATTGTGTGCTTTCTATGGACTATATATTTATATATATTTTCGATATCATTACTCTTTAAGAAATACAAGTATAATAGTAGGATGGTAGATAATAATACGATTCTACATTACAGGATGATAACATTCAATGAACTTCATATTTAATTGTCCTTAAATGAATAAAAATCTTTCAGAAAAAATAATGTTTAATTTTTGTTAATACGTAAAATATAGTTGAAACGGCTTATAAATATTAACACTCACATATTTAGGAGTTTGTCTTGAAGAAAATGGTACATCTCTGGGTATGGCTAATACAAATCTGATGTGGCAGGAAGGTGGACCTTATTTAAATTATACGGACGGTAACAAATGTAATGATAATCAATACAGTCAAACATTTATTGCCTTTTTTTGTGGACCTGAAGGATCATCAAATGATCCAATTATTATAGAAGAAAATCCTTGTCAATTGATTATTCATTGGAATCTTAATTTGGTTTGTGAAAAAAGAGTAAGTAATAAATCACAAATTGTTTATGAAGTTATGTATATTAATTTTCAATATTCTATGACATTCTAACTAATAAAATATTTCGTTTTAGATCAAATGTAATATTCCAGATACCGAAGTTACTTTAGATTCTTTAATAAGTTCGACTAACAATTATATTGTACAAATAAATCGTACTGTATTTTATATAAATGTATGTCGAACTATAATACCTACTCCAGGCTTAAATTGTACGCACGGCAGTGGGATTTGTAAAGCTTCATTAAATGCTAATAATGAACTTGTAGAAGAAGTTGTAAGTAAATAATTAACTATGAAGTTGTATATTTTCGTCAAAATTACTAATATATAAAACTTTATTTTAGAATTTAGGTTTTCCTAAAGAAACACTAATAATATATAACAATCAATTAATGTTGCGTTACATCGAAGGTTCGGTCTGTCCAGAAAAAACAGACGTTAAGATTTCATCAGTTTTGATATTTTTTTGTAATAACATAAATGAAGTAAATATTTTCGAATTTTTTAATATTCACATTTATAAGAATTAAATTACTGATTGACTTTTTTATAGACATATATTAAATACATTATTTTATTTTTAGCATTTGCCAAAATTTATAAAATATAGTAAGTGTACATATGTTTTTGAATGGAGAACTAGTGTTGTTTGTGGAACTATCTTGGGCCACTGGATCCCACCGTGCGGAATAAAAGATCAATTTTTTTTATATCAAATCGATCTTTCTTCATTGTATAAAAACCAACCGATACATTATGTGAGTCTTCATTCCGTTCAAGTACATTAATTTATAACTTAAAAAAATAGAGTATTATTTATTATCAATTGAAATTATAGGTCCAAAGTGCAAACAGAAATTACAGTATAAACATTTGTGGAGAACAGAAAAATGGTAATGGATCAAGTATTGCAGTGTGTGAAGACTGTAATATTTATGGACCTTTATCGTACATTATTTTTGATTTTTATCAAAACATTATAAAATTTAAATATCTTAATGGCAGTAAATGTTTAAATAGTAAGTAAAAAAAATAAATCTATATCTTTTTACGATCCGTATGAATTTTTGATTTTTTTTTTATATTTTTATGTTAACTATTGCAGGTTCCTATATGGCGGAAATCACGTTTATATGCGACGAAACGAGTGAAACTGAACCAACGCTGACATGGGTAAGTAAGATTACTTCTTGCATTATTTTACTTTTAGTTTTATTTATAAAGAGATTCTTTCGGTTTGTTCGTTTTCTGAAACTAGTTCGTTATTTTTTTTATTTTTTAAAATCCAAAATACACACTATAAAGATATTGCATGAAAATGTTGAAACTATATACAAATGCTTAAACTATCGTTCTAAACAAAATTGATTCGAATGTAAAGATAATAAATTGCATATAAAATGACAGTCAATGTGAGATGATTATTATGTACATGGAAAAGTAATAATAGGGCATATTTATTAGCCTACATTAAAGCGTAATATCGCATATTAGAAATTAAGAGTTGTTCGAAAATTGTTATATTTTGTATTAGAGTATTTATATCTAATTATAGCTAAAAAAATATGATTTTGACCCTGCTCAGTATTTATATGATATGTTTTTTCAACGATATACAGATAAATGATTTCATTAAAAAAAAATATAATGATAAAAAAAGTTATACTAATAATTAATATTACGATTACATTGTTTGGATTTCAGTCCTTTCAGTCGAAGTTCGAATAAATTCAAACTTATTTATGTTTTTTAAAAACTATTAAAATACACAGACAATTCAAATAACTTAGAGAAATATCTCACAGGCGTGATTTTGACATTGCACCATTTTGATATTACTTATTTTAGAATCAAACAGTAGTGCATTGGATTTTATTGATCAAGTTTATATGGATCGCTTCGCATTCTGGTACGATGTTGAATCTGTTACTGTCATTCAATTTAGTTATTTCATTCTCATCGCTATTCACGTAAGGATCTTTGTCATTTTGGTCACATATGAACACTTTAAGTGAATCCGCCGGTGGAGTAGTCACAGCTGGTGATGTATCAAGGATTCCAAATGGATATATCAATTCTTTCTTTTCAGCATTGATTTGTATACAGGGATAATGTTTTTCAAAGATTTTCTTTTTAACTAAATTTCTTGTAAGTTCTGGCGGATGTGGTAACGCGTATCTCAGCTTATCCCAGAACCATGGATCACCCCATTTGACATACGTATTCATACTTATATAAGCTTTGAATTCGGCATCTAAATTATCCGTAGGACCAATATCACCATATAAAATTAATATGACTCTGGCTCTACCTTCGCTCATAGCTTGCCTATGAGCTGCACGAAATTCCATCGCACCCCAAACACTTTCTAAGAAGTTAGGGGACACTATAACGATCGTTCTCCTCGATTGTTCCACTGAACGTGTGATTTGTGTTGGAATCCATTCACCCGCTAGCCAGTCACGATAATGCAAACACAATTTGTACGGTCTTGAACCACTTTCCAACTTTGGTACCAACTCGTTTACAACAAATTCTTCGTCCTTATGCGAATAACTTATAAACGCATCGTATATCTTGTCCTTATCTAATTCGTCTTCTGTGACGAACCATAAACAAAATTGACGGGCGTACAACCAAACTTTAATTTCTCGTTGGTATCTGTAATACAGTGCTACTAGCCCACCGATAAACAGACACAATAATGCGATCGTAAAGCTTATGCCAACGATTATCACCGTCTCGACCGGACAAAAATCATTAATGGTCATTTCCAACATAGAAATATTCTTGTTATTACACGTGACTTTTCCTAAATCTGGAATGTCAATTAGTTTCGATTGAATAAAACTAAGTAAGTCTCGTGCATCACAGTCACATTTCCATGGATTCTTATGCAAAGTAAGTTTTTTCAGTGAAGTCGAATTCTTTAAGTAATCCAGTACATCCAAATTAATCCTAGATATATTGTTATTATCCAATTCTAATACCTGAAAATGAAGAAGAAGAAATTGATGCTTGTTATTCATCTCTCTATCGGATAATAGAAACAAAAATAAAATGAGGAATATCGTACTTGGAGATTTTTCGGCAATTTGTTAAGTGAAATTTTGATAATATTGTTATTAGACAGAATTAAATCCGTCACATATTCTGATCCTAAAAGTTCTATGGACGGTATCTCTGTTAATGTATTTCCGGTCATATTCAATTTTATATGATAATCTTTAACCGGTTTCAGGTTGTTCATTCCTGTTTTGTCGATCAATAGTTCAGAAAAATTTTTATACGAGCAATCTATCAAACGAGTTTTGTCTTCCGGTATTATCCAACAAACACAACCAATTGGACACTTGCTCTTAACATACAAGTGTTCTTCCTCGACACATTTCAAAGTCTTTGAATGCAATCGACTAATTTCTATTTCGTCCACTCCATTTGGTTCGATACACGTTAAATTTCCTGTTATAATGTGAAAGTAATTTTGAACGTTTGGGTGCATTCTACCTTCGAGAAAACGCAAAAATTCGTACAAATTACAATCACAGAGTAAGGGATTATGTTCGACGTGAATAATCACGTCTCGTGGAGTCTCTTGAAAACTCGCAATATTTTCGGCTTGGCCCAATAAAATGTGTCTTATTTTATTATAACTCAGATTGACTTTAATTTTGTTCGACACAAATTGCAAATCTTCCATCTATAGAGAGAGAAAAAAAGATAAATAACATAAAAGAATGATTATTCAAATCAAAAAGTTTTTTTTTTTCTTTTTCGATCTTATCATTTTGATTAATGAAGTACTTTAGAATTTATATTGAAGTTGATAGGTGATATTTACCGATATGATGTTAATATCGTTGTAACTGAGATCTAATAATTGTAAATTCGTGGCACTTATTGACCAATCGCTGTATATTTCTGATATATTATTGTTGGATAAATATAATTCCTCTAGCAAATCACATTTATAAAAAGGTGACAGATTAACATTCTGATATTCGGATGAATTCAACATAAGTTCGTTGTGAGAGAATTTAGCAATTCGTAGATTTCTTACGTGAGTAAAAGTGTTACTGTCAATAGTTTTTAATTTATTTTTTTCCATGTTCAGTTCGGTTAGGGACTTCAAGCCGTCGAATAGATGCCTGAAAGATATTTAATTTGTTAAACAAAAAAATGAAAAAGAAAAAAAAATTATATAAACTGTAAAATAACGTACCGAGATATAGAAACCATACGATTCATAGACAAATCGAGTTTAATCAATTTGTTCATGTCGTAAAAGATTTTATCAGGAAGAGTTACAATATTGTTAAAATTCAATTCGAGTTTTTCAACATTTTCTAGATCTTTAAAGATATTCTTTGGTAGAGTAACAAGGAAGTTACTATCTAAGCTAATATTTTTCAACGACGACGCACCCCAGAATAAATTTTCTGGTAGAATTCTCAATCCATTTTTTTTCAGCAAGACCAGTTCGAGCTTCGTCAAATTTGCAAAAAGATTGTCAGGTAAACTGGTCAAATTCCTGTGATTGTCGATCAACTTTACTGTTTGTAATGCTTTGTTCTGACTAAACAACCCTTCCGGTAGGGAAGAGAAATTATTAAAAGAAAGATGAAGTTTCTCTAGTTTCTTTAATCCATCAAAAACGTTCGGTGATAATGTCACTAATTTATTCCTGCTTAGATCCAATGATTGTAATAAGATTAATTTGTCGAACAGTCCTGTTTCGATTTCCGTCAATTGATTTCCCCAAATATTTAGAAAATTAAGTTTTTCTAATTTATCAAACATCCCAGCTTTGATCGTCTTCATTCCATTATTACCTAATTCGAGTTCTTTAAGTTTCGGAGTGAAATCGAAAATACCAAGTGGTAATTCGAGATGATTTTCATGCAGATCAAGACGTTCTAATTCGGGAAAGTCCATCAACAAATCCTTTGGGACTTTCGAGAAACCATTATTAGACAATATTAATTTTTTCACCATAGGAAAACCTTGAAGTTGTTTTCTCGTTAATGTGTCACCAAGATTATTGAATGATTGAAAGAGAAGGCTGTTGACGGTTTCCACTCCCATTTGTTTGGCCACATCTCCTAAACTGACGTTGTTTGATAATCCACATATTCGGAAGAGCAGTGAATTTAATTCCTTTCCAGGTAGTGTGCTCGTAAAACGAAAATTTTCCCATCTTTCCCAATTTTGACAAGTTATCTGTTGATTTATCATCAAATTTTATTCAAAGAGAATGAAAAATCGATCGATTATTAATTACTTTTATAAGATATTAGATCTAAGGACTTTACTTTTTTTGCAAACGTTTAAACAAAAATTTTATAATACGATAAAATATTTGTTCAATAAAATTTTTAGATACTACTAATTCTATACTTTTAATTCTAATACTGATATTTCTCAGTATTTATAACGTACGATGGTTTAAATAATTTACGAACGAAACAACAGACTTGTCTTACATAAGAATAATATTCTAACGAGTATATACCTGTAAGTAATCCTTTGGATGAATGTTTAAGATGAATTCCGAATTATTCTCAGCTTGGCAATAAATTTCAATCTCGTTCGAATAAGTTGGCTGGCATGTGCAATTCTGATCTCCTTTACATTGAGAAGCAATAGTATTGGTCGTTGAGAGCGCAAGGAAAAAAATTAACCAGATTGTGATGATCATCGTACGTTATCTATGATCTCGGGATCCACTATGAGAAAAAAGAAAAATCAACATGAATATTAAGGGGGAAAGAAGAAAAAAAAAGAATGAAACATGGATGCTAATAGTCTGCCAAGTACAAATGTTTATGTTGTCGAATGTATCTAAAATCGGAAATAGCTTGTTTCGTAGCTTTACAGATAAAAATAATGCTTCCTCTCTCAAATGATAAGCCAATATTCATTGCCTTTGTTATTTTCTACGCCAACTTTCTGCACTTTGAGAGTAGATATACAAATTCAGATTCAATAAAAATGTTATTATGCAACTTCGCTGATGTTTCTTATATATTTAATAATTTTTTTTTCTTTTTTTTTGGTTTGAACATACATACATACATACGTGTGTACGTATTTTTAAATGAAAAAGCGCAAAATGAACGATTACATCGTGTTGATGTTATTACGACGTTGCTCCTATCTCTCGTTCGATGATTTTACTTTTGTACCGAATGATATCGATATGATGTTTGTTCGACGAGCATAATAAATAAGCCGAGATTATATACCGAGAAATTTCTACGTTCGCAAATAAAGAAACGAAAATAAAGAACAAAAGTATATATCATTAAAAACAGAAAAGAAATGGAAAATTTGGAGTAAGAGAGAAGAAATATCTCTCTCTCTCTCTCTCTCTATCTCTTTCTTTCTTTCTTTCTTTCTTTCTTTGAATTACGTCATTGGAAAAGTATTCGAAGCTAGAAAAAAAGAATAAGTTAATCGAATTAAAAGACAAATCACGTACCTTTGTTCGCATCGATTCGTAACGACAGATCCGGGTAACGGCCTGGCATGCGTGTATATTATCTTTTCTTATACGTACATACGCAGGATGTAAGGATTAAATTATCATTTACAATTTTTAAGCTAATATAATCAAAACGTAAGAAATTAAAAATAGCACACGAGTATTATCATTTTGTTCAGGGAGTATTCGCATGAAAAAAGTGATACGCCTCGATCCACAGAGAGTATGTATGTATATATAGATACCTATATATTGTATGTATATACGTACTTTCATAAAATACAAGTCAATAATTTTACGTATCCTTTTCGTTGTATACGGGTCATAGCGCGTAAATGAACTGTTGGTAAGATCGTACGTGACGTGAAAGTCGAATGAACATGCTTGAATCATACCGTCTTATTTTTTTTCTCTTGTTACTCTTGGTTCTCTTTCTTTTTAACTAAACGATGTTTTTCTTCACGTTGAAAGGCATAACGACTGTCACAAGAGCCAACGAGTAATTACGCCATAATTTTATTATATAAAGACGAGAGAAAGTATGATACGATTAACGAGTTATATACATAGATACATACATATATACACATACATACATATTCATCCTATCTATCGAGATAGTCGATAATTTTCTATTTCTTAATCGTTTGACGAAAATCCTGGAATTTAACCAGTACTGTGACCTTTTGTGATTTTGTTTTCTTTTTTTTTTCTTTTTTAATCTTTTCTTTGACTTGCAAACTCGCAACTGATTAGATAAGAAATTATAAACAAAAACAAAAGTGTCGATGGATTTATTAAAAAGATTCTTATACATCGAAATGTCCCTTATTTCATAAATCACTGTCAAGATACGGTAATTATAAACACATTTCGTTGAATACGATCATCGATTTTAACTTGACTCCTGAGCAAATATACATCGTATATAATGTCGAAAAGGTCGAGAAAGATAGCCAAGCAAATTCAAGGTTGTCTCTAGTCTCTCATTCGGTGAACGATTCGATTTTACGAAGAATCCTGTTGAGGACGATCGTCGACAAGTCAAATTAAAAAACGTCTTCGAGAATTGTCCATTTATTTTCCTCTTTACAATTACAATACGAAGTTACTTCAGTAAAAGCTAATATATAATTATTTCTACGGATTATATATGATTATCAAGACTAGATTTAATTTTTTGCATTTATTTAAAAATACATACTTTGTATTCTTATAATCGTGAAATAAAACCGCGAACGTTTCAATGATTGATTAAAGGAGAAGAAAAAGAAAAAGTAGAAAAAGAAGAATATATCTCGTTTCTCGTAGAAGTTACTATCTACGTGACGATTATCGATCTTGATCGGTCATTTTAATTGGTCACAGATCGGTATAATGATTGCGACTTACAATTTTCTAAAAGTGATCAATAAACCTATAAATTTCTGAAATACATATATATCTGTCTTCTTCGGTATTAAGAAAGAAAAACAAATAAATAAAATGAAAGACTAACAAAAAATAAAGGTTAAAGAGAGAAATAGAATTACAATGAAACATACCCATAATGTCGTTGTAGAACATTCGATATTTTTTTTAAACGCAGGAAAACAATAGACGAGAAAATTATTTTCCTTGTATTTTGTGATTTTTCTTCTTGTTCTCGCATAGATTATACGAAGTAAACGTTAGTTTATAATATCTCGTGAATATGGTTGTTATATAGATCATATTCGATACGTACATATGATGACATATCTATGTATGTATGTGTATGATTACACGTGTTATTTCATTCTACGAAAAATACTAGTTTCTAACTACACTCATTCATTCGGCTTTAATAATAATAAGTACTATTTCAAAGAATCGAGCTTCTTGAACTATGAAAGAAACTTCAACTACATCTCGGTGCACAACCAGTCAGTTATCAAGGTCACAAGTGTTTTACAGTTTTTATAGTTTTTACTATGAAAACAATATCCATTATTACATATTATACACTCTTCATGGATTAAAAGATCCTAGGTGATTTTAAAAATCAATTATTCTTTCGAAATTTTTTAAGCTAATTTTTTACTTCTGATTGTATAACTACTTGCTAAGAATGATAAGAATGTCAGCCTAATTTAAAGCATCAAAAATCTCGAAAAAAAAGTACTTGATATTTAAAATCGTCTAAGAAGTTTTGATCCATTTAAAATCTTCTGGAGCATTCTGGAAATCCTTTTATAAACAATACTTATAAATAATACAAACATTATTCAATACTTAACAAAATATGTGATTTAATCGATGGTTACAAATTTGGTTCTTTTTTCAATTGAGAATATAAGTCATTGTTAGTTGCGTATTGGTTTTATTTTTGTTTTTTCATGCGTGTGACTGCTTCGTGACGAAGTCCCATTGCCTCTTCCTAGTATTCTATTATATGTCGATCTTCAAGAACAACGTTAAATGCAATATTAAATAATTTACAGCTGTTAAATGTAAATTCTTTAGTTTAATTATCGTTTAATTATTCACGGAGATTCCTGAAATCTAACAATGTAATAAGGTTACTTATCAAAAATATTAATTTAAACATAGTATAAATCGAATTCCAAGTTTAAAATGTACGAAATAAATATATAAATAATAACGTAGATATCTATTCGGAGAATGTTGTGATTGTAGGAAATGTCACGGGCGTCAAAGATAGTTGATTAGCTTACAGCGATATCGAAAATAAAATTGGTGATATCTCCGAATGAACAGATTTGAAATAAGTATTTTTAAGTATTACGCCTAATTGTTCAATGTATATGTTCGAGGAGAAATTCAAATCAGAAGTTTCGTAAATGCGTTCTTATCAGTCGAAGTTATACCTTTGGTAATATTGGTACGTAATTTAATCGAACGAATCTTCGTAGTGGTAAATAATCTTTTCTGCTTTTCTTTTTTTTTCCCTCTTATATCTAAAAAGGAGAATTTCGAATCTGATATACGAATATCATAATTATAGTCTCGCTGTTAATTATAAATATTACATACGTCATATTTATTTTTTCTCGTCGGTAATACGATTTACTTAAAATATAAAACCACTTACACAATAATAAATTTACTGATGTATATTGTCTAGGTCAACGATTAAGACGACCTATATGTTTACATACTCCAAACTTCGTATCGTGTTAAGCACGACATATACGCATGTGATATACAAGATAGAAAAACAAGAATCGATAAAAAATAGGAGGAACGACAAAAATGATGGTAGATAAAGCCAATAATCTCCTTCAGATGTTCTCTTCTATTCGCAAAACGAATAATCTTCTTGCATGTAATCGCTCCTAGTTTGGGAAAGTTTTTTGTCAGATCTTTACTTGGATCTAAATACTCGGAATTAACATTTTACAAAATATATTTACATTTCTTTGTTTGGACGGTAAATAATAATCTTCTTCAAATCTTGCTCGTATTTCTTGAGTTATATAACAACAACAATAATCAAAGATCTTTTACATAAATATTTCCAAACGTTACCAATGTACCGTATGTGAAGATCGAAAAAAAAATATAGGCAAATTTATTTGCGATTTATACATACGTGATCGATAAAATATAACGCTTTTCTGAGGAATACAAATATCACACGTTTCTTGGAAAGAAATCTTTGCTAAGAAAGTAGGAGAGATAGATAGAGATAGATAGAGAGAGAGAGAGAGAGAGAGAGAGAGAGAGAGAGAGAGAGAGAGAGAAAGAGAAAGAGAGAGAGACAGAGACAGAGAGTACTGTATAATGTAGTTTCGAAATTACATATGAAATTCTATCTTGAACAATGTTACAAGAGATTTCATGATTTCGTCTCCTGTATAATATTGTAGTTAAACACGTGACCGTTGACTAGAATACTAGAAAATCTTCAATGGCGATAACATGCGATCTCGTAACTATTGAATATTTTATTACAATTACGAACGTAAAACTATTTTGAACGGAAAATTATAAAAATGATATTCCTTTGAAAATAAAAAAAGATAAGAACAAAAAAAGAAAAATACAGAAACGATTAAAAACGCGAAAATTTCAGCAATATGTGATACTAGTAGAAAAAACCGGTTTTCTTCATTTCTCATGATGACGTGAATCCGGGATCATGATTTTATACTACTCACCAGAATCAATGTAGACTGCTATGTCTTGGTCATACGTCCTCGAAGCTGTTTAGAATTCCAATCGTAAACAGTTTATCGAGAACATCGTGTGCCACCTTTTTATTTTCTTTGATAAGATCGTAACAATGATAATTTCGTATAATAAATGTGAAGAATCAATCGCAAAATCTTAGATAACTAGCGTGACACATTCAAACGCACGGGAAAAATACACGGAATGAAAAACTTCGCACGACAGATACGCACTATTACACGCCTTAACGTAGACTGACGGTCTCGCCTTGCGAACGCGTATTGTACTTGGCGTACGACAGTCTATCACGTGACCCATATTATCGACGCGCGCCATTGGCTGCTGTTCCCACGTGACTCGGCAAATGGAAGCGCTCGTAAAATTCGTATGTAATATAAATCGATGATTTATTATTTGCAAAATAATAATTGCTGGAACGATTTTCAATGGCTATTTTTTTTCTTATGAATGTTCTTTATAAAGCATTTAACAAATTTCCGTGTTGTATTTTTTATAGCTACTATAAAAAAGAACTATTTGTGTTTAATTCTTTACATATCACACATGACATACTAATTTTTTCATAAATTCACACATCAATGTTTAAACAAATATATTAATGTATTTGTTGAAACTTCATAGTAATTTATTTAACTTAAAATAAGTCTTGAAACTTTTATAAAGTTTACGAATATTGTTGGATTGATACTCTTATAAATAATTCAGGAAAGTCTGTCAAACACGTGTTGGTATTTTTTTCCTTTCAACGGGTATTACATGTAACAAAGAGTAAATAAATTCATTTTAGAATAATTTATAGTGTACCGAAAGAGAAAATGAAAACATTTTTTCATATTTTTACAAGACGAACGAAAATATCTTTATTATCTTAAAACTAAATTAAAAATAAGTGTATAAGACATTTTTCTTCTGAATTTATAAAGAAAAAAAGTGTATATAGCAAACTTTTTCTAAATGTCGTTCAAATGTAAAAATCACTTTTTCTAAATTCTGATATCTTTGAAACCTATGATTCTTCGAAATTTATGTTAAGCCATATGGCTTAAAATAATAAACTTTCGTATAGATTTATATTTTCCAGTATAGAAAGTAGGTATATTTATTTATATCTATATAGACTTTCTGTAAATAAAATAATATTAAAAAAAAATTCCAATGAATTTTGCTATATTTGAAATAGTTTAACATGTCTAAATCAAAAAATAATTTACAAATATTGTTTCGTATAGCGGCAACGTATAAAATATATATATATATATATATATATATATATATATATATATATATATATATATATAGAGAGAGAGAGAGAGAGAGAGAGAGAGAGAGAGAATAAATCTTTAATCATTAATCGAATAATAAGAAAACGTATTTGAAGAATATCTTTGAAAAACTTCGGGATTATGTTTTTCTTTATTACTTTCTTCATTATTTTTCATTGTAAAGATCAGTTAGCATACTTGCGGCTTTAGTTTTATTCTTTTATCATAAATACGTCTCTAGAATTCCCACCAGTTTCTGGATTTCCCAAGCGGTTGTTGATTACCATCGATTTCGATTTATTGCCTTGGTACGAAAAATTGGTGAAAGTACTGTTGTAGCAATTTAACACAATCGTTATTAGTGGAATTAACATGAAATATTTTAATACCTAATATATCCTTTTTTTTGTTTTCTTTATAGGAATCAGATTGTATAACAACATTTGACTGGCACACGAATATAACTTGTCTTAATCAAACTAACGTAGGAACAAGATTTAGTTTTGATGTTGGACGGAACATTCGAAAAACTCCTACTCGTAGTAAGTATCTATTATCATTTTCTAAATTAGATTAAAATAATTAATCGTTAATAATTACTCACAAATGAATTTTTAATATTTTCAGTCGGCCTGGTTGCTAGTATCGTAATTACTTTATTTATGTTTCTGCTAGCTTCATGGTATTGCGTTAAACCAAATAAGAGACGCTATTTTTTGCATTCCTGTTTTAATTTTTTCAAATCCAGAAGAAATGGCCGTGTTCAATACCACAGGGTACGTATCTAATATTTTGAATTTAATTTATGATATGTAAAAAAGAACGATTTCAATGTAAATTTTCTATTAATATTTTTAATTTTATGTATCGTTTTATTTTTAGATCGGCACTAACGAGCAGGCTCGTCTTTTATTAGATGCCAATAATGATCCAACGCAGTGTCAATCGGATAGCGATGATGATCTTTTGGATGCATAGTTGTATTATTAAAATAATTTTTTACACTTTTATTTAAAGAACACAATGATGCGGCAGTGCTTAATATCTTTTAATATTTTAATCGCATAAAATAAAGTTCACTGTTCTCTTATAATAATTATATATATATATATATATATATATATATATATATATGTATATATATAATATATATATATATTTATCTTAAAAATCAAGTACATGTTACCATTAACTATAAAAGAAGAATCGCACATGTAGATAATGAAAACTAATTGTGAAAAAGAGTAGTAGCAATAAATTCAGTAAAGTTACTGTGTAAAATATTAATTTTATTTATTAATATTTCATTATTGTGTTAAATATTAATTTTATATTATTTTATAATTAAATATTAATTTTATACTTTAAAGAAAGAACAATTTTTCAAAATGAATATATAATCTTTTGTACGAAAAATTAACTATCTAAAATATTTAAAATTCTTTTAAATTTATTTTTTATATCTGATAACTGATCCTGCAATAGAAGAACGATACTACATAATATTAGTTAATACTCATGTGACTAATTTTTAGCATCACATTTAATTTCATTAAATAAATTCAATTTTCATTATAAATAAATTATCTTCAAACGCATGTATCGTTTCTGATGTTTATTGCTCGAAAAGACCAAAAACATTTATCATCACTGTACTTAGAAATAGTAACATTTTTTTATAATATTTTATTTGGAAACATTGAATATATATATATGATTTTAACAATACATTTACATACACCTATATGATTATCAATTGAAATAATATTGATTGTTATTCATTTGTTGATTTGTAAAATCATTTTTAAAAGTTATAAATCAAAATAAATGCATTATTTATGGAAAAAAAAATAAAATAAAAAAATAAAAAATTACGTAATGAAATACATAAATAGAAAAATTAGTCTATATCTGTACATTGATATATAAGCTGTACATACATTTACTACACAAGCTGTACATGTAACGTAAAGGAATAGTTATTTTCATTTTTTAATCATTTACGATTTATGAGACAACAATTATATATACACACACACAATATATATATATATATATATATATATATATATATATATATATAATCGTTGCTTTATTAATCATAAATGTATAGGTACATGTACATATGTATATATGTACTTATGCGTTGTAATCATGTAATAGGAATACAATTCTTTTTTTACATTTTCCCATTACCATTTGTACATTTGTTATATACTTCGAAGACATATCATTGTCCTATGGTTTGCACTAAATATTTAAACACTATTGCAGTTTTACATATATGCGAATTGAATAATTTTACAATAGTTTAAGAATAACAATCAAAAGCTAAATTAATTCTATAATATTTTTTTTATAAACAATTACAGTAACATTTTTTCTAGATATTTTCGAATAAATCTTGTCAACTTCTGCTATTATATCGACGATTATTATCCATCTTATTATCTGTAATCAAATAATTATAATCTGCACTTTATCGGAGAGTCTGCTACTCGTACATACAAAAATTCACATTAGGATTATTTTAATATTTCGAAATCGATTAATTTTTTAAGTAACATTTTTGTTTTTGTTTTAAATTAAATTACTATTACTATACTAAAAAATAGTAATAGTACTTAGTTTCAAATAGAAAGTAAAAGATTTGATCAAACGTTTCAGCGAATGAACTGTTTTTTCTGCTCTATTTAATTTTATATTTTCGTAATGTAAGTTGTTCCCTATCGTTTTATTGTTTTCATTGAATAATGATAATATTTTCAAAAAATATTAATAATTAATAATTACAAAAAAAAACTAGAATCAACCATATAGATAGATCAAATCTTCATTGCGTTTGATTAAAAATGGATACTATTACATTTTTTGCTATCTATAATTGAACACTGCGATGTCAAACGATTATATAACAAGTAGATATATAAGGATATACGCGGCGGAAGTACTGCGTACATATATGGTCAGATTTAATCGCTATTATCACGTCATAAATCATATTGTACTGATGTATACTGAAAGAGAAAAATTAAAGAAATCTATCAAAGAGTCTTTTACATACGTCTATCTAAGATTAAAAATTAAAACATATACAATTTTTTTAACAACAACAAAAATGTTACTACAAAACATTATCGAATTCGAAAGAAATTATTTGAAGAATGAAATTAAAGTATCATTTCATAATGATACATTTTGGAAGCCAAAATATGTAGAGATGATGTAGATATATAACTAAAATTACTTAATATATTTACTTCTATAAAAATCATTTATATGATAACAAAAAATATATAAAATAAATATATCTACGTCCTTTTGTTTAAATGGTATAAAAAATAGATAATACCATTTAAGATGGAAGATATTTTTCATTTTTGCTAATGCATAACCATTTTATAAAGATATTATATTGTTAGCATTATTGATCTTGTAATTGTGTTCCATCTGATCACAAAAAATACCTACAAAGGAATTATATTTATATATCAATTCAACATTATATAAATTGATAATTTCTATTTGTATGTAGCTTATCCTGATATATAAAAATGTATCATACCAACCTATGAATACTACACAGTTAGAGTTCAGAATACAATATTTCTTTTATTCTAATCCACCCTCCTCTTCTAATTTCGAGAGGAATTTGGGTACTCTGTAGTTAGGCTCTACTTGACGAGTCATGTCTATCAGGCATAATAATTTCTTTATACCGATAAATATACTAGAAGGAGAAGAGAAAAATAAGTTATTTTTTCGTATATGAAAATAAATAATTGTGATTTAATAATACGCTACCGTTTTCCTTGGAGTTTTTTATGTAAAGATGCCATTTCTTGTTTTGTGAATAAATCTACTTCTTCTAAGACATTCAAGAGATGTTCGGGTGTAGATAAATTAGGAACGTGAATGGTACTACTAACTGCTGATAGTACTTCCATATCATCCAAAACTTGTCTATAATGGACGTATGAAATATATTACGTAGATATAGATACTTATTTATCTGTATATAATAAAATATTTACCTGCGACTTGTAGTGCAAAGAATCAATAATTTACGACCACGAGGTGGTTGCTTCTTTAACAAAACAAGAAGCGCTTGCAATGTTAAATTCGAGTAACGTGGACCAATAGGACCATAGTCTAATAAACGTTCAATATTATCAACCAAAATGCAACTAAGTTGCGAACGATATGCATCATCAAATACCTATAACACATTATAAATAATATTTTAATCTATTTATCCATGTTAATATAAATTAAAGTAGTTATATTACCTTCCGTATTGACAGACATTTTGCAGATTCTGTAAAGCCAACCATATCTTCTGGAGTGCAAACCTTAACAAATGGAAAGTCAGAATTCTTAGCAATCTGTGCTGCAAGAGCAGTTTTTCCACTGTTCGGAGGTCCTTCCAAGAGAACTGTTACGAGACCTGAGCCTTCCGCGGCACGTGCTTCTTGTATATAAAGCATACCGTCAGATAGAATTTCAGTAACTGGTTTACCCCAAGAAATAATGCCGCGAATAAGTAAGTGATCAAGAGCTTCTGCGCTTGTACCAAATGCCTTGTAAAAAATTATTTTTTTCATTTAATTTTGATGAATTGTTCACTTTTTTATCATTTAAATTTACTTACTGGCTTAACGTCATTTTCAAGAGCATGTAAAAAGTCGGATCTAGCAACCATAAGTTTTTCCATTGCAGCTGGGTCTACTTCAACTTTACTTGAAGCTTTGATTAATCTGTTCATGGCAGTACTTTGGGCTGCTCTTACTAGACCTTCTAATTCAGCACCACTAAAATTCTTAGTTTTTGTTGCCAACTCTTTTAAATCTACATCAGGTGATATTTTCTTATAATCCTTCATTCTAGATGTATGAATATTAAGAATTTGCAATCTTCCATTTTCATCTGGTAAACTAATTTCCATTTGTACCTTTAAATATCAATTGTTAATGTAATGGCATAAGCGATGTTAAATCGTATATTTGTTTGTATATTTTTATACCTCCAATCTACCAGGACGTAAAAGAGCTTCGTCGATCATATCTCGTCTATTAGTCATACCAATAACAAGTATATTATTTAATTGTTCAACACCATCAATTTTTGCAAGTAATTGATTGACAACTGTATCATGCACTCCAGTATTACCAGCTACACTACCTCTAGATTTGCAAATAGCATCAATCTCATCAAAGATTATAATGTGTAGTCCACTGTTTGGACCAAGCTGAAAATGATTTTATGTTATAATAATTAAATTCTACGATTACAATTATTATATTAATTATAATATTAATATATAATATTAAATAAAGCACATATACCCTCTTTTCTTCTTCTTCTGCATCAGCAAATAATCGTCTAACATTAGCTTCACTTTCTCCAACATATTTATCTAAGATTTGTGGACCATTCACTATTTTAGGCTCTCTTGCATTTAACATAGTACCTATCTGTCTTGCCATCAATGTCTTTCCTGTTCCTGGTGGACCATAAAGCAAAATACCCTTAACATGTTTGCAACCTAATTGAGTTACAATTTCTGGTGGGAAAACTCTTGATGCAAATGCTCTTCTGAAGATAGCACTGAACTCCTTATCTAAACCACCAATCCCCATCTTTTGGAAGTCCCAATCTGGATTAATAATTGACTGTCGAACAATTTTTCCCTTTGCTTTTCCAATAAGATTTATGCTTGAATTATCTGCTTTCTCAAACTGTATCACAGTATCACCCAAGCAACGACCCATTTCTGTTTTCTTTGGTGTTGGATTCTGTCCTGATTTAAGAGCAGAAAGATCAGCAGCTTCTAAACTTTTAATAACAAGGCCAAGCATTTTTTTGTCTTTAAATTGGAATACCAGCTGCTGACCCACGGTGAATGCCTGTCCCGAAAAGCGCAACAGGAAATCTTTGGCCATCTCATCTGTATTATATGGTTCCAATGATGTTCTAGAAAAAAATATATGTATGTAGAATATGATATAAGATCTCTTGTTCTATAAAAAACAGATATTGTTATCACAATGATAAACAGACATACGATTTTTTTTGTAAAAAGTCAACTTCCAACACAATTGTACATAAACATTCAGAACTAGATGTTGGATCAAAGTAATAAGGTCGAACTTCAATATCTTGTCCAAGAGAAAGCGTAGCCCATTTCCGTTGAGGCAAGCTAAATCCAACCGCTCCATGAGGTACATCATCATGATGTTTCACAGTAAATACGAAATGCTGATTTGTACCAGTAGATACTTCTATATGTCTAAAGAATGCATATAAAATTTATTACACTGACAGAGTAATTGATTGACGTTAAATTTTTATATATAATTAAAATATAACTTTACTTCACATCCTCTGGAAAGTCATCAGGATTAAGAATAGCACAATTGGTGAGACTAAGCTCATCAGTAGGACATCTCAATGCTTTCATCCTCTGTAAAAAATAATAATGAATTCAAATTAAATTTAGTATTTTATGCATAGTAGTATTTATGCACAGTATTGATGTAATACAAGACAGGTCACTCAATACCGTCTCATTAATAAAAAAATTAGTATATTCTAAAATAACAAAATTTTATTTTATTTTACGTACTGTAAACTTGAACATAACGAAGTTGCTTTAGTATAAATCAATATGCAAAATTTGATATCGAACTTACCATCGTTGACGTTATATTTGACAGAAACGTGCAAGCTGAGGCCCCTATGTAGTATGGAACCTGCAATGCAGGAGAATAGTACTACCGTTATTCGTGCATAAAAATCCCTGCTAATACAAAATATATATCCTCTAAATTAGGGAATTTTATTATTCAAATGGAATATTTTTAATGTTTCCATGATTATAAACGTAAATCAATGATATATGAGAAATTTCGTATGATATCTTTAACGATTGAAGATATTAAAGTATAGGGATTATGTTTTTAGAATATTTGTTATCCTGCGCGATTGTAGGGCAAAATAAGCAAACAATCAATAGGTTCTGATCAGCTGACGAATATTCGTTCTATGTTGAAAATTATTGATTTTCTTAAATGCGATAAGATCCTTTATAGCACTTGTTAGGATTATCCCATGATATAACCTTACAATAGTTTTATATCGTATTTTACTGAAAGTAATTTATAAATGCAACATTTAGTTTGAAATTATACATAAATTTATATGAATCAGCAATAAATAATATATATTTATAAATAGAAATTATTTAATATTCTACGAATTTAAAGTGTTTAATAAGAAACAAATATTTTGGAATATAGATTGTTAACGATATATGAATAATATATTTAAAAATTTTTAAAATTTTAATTAATCCATATTTAATAATTATTCAAATAATTATAAAAATAATTTATATAAAATAATTTATTCAAAAGCTTCTGGAGGTACATCATTCAGTGTATACATTTTTGTAAAATTCATGATTGCACGTCTTATATCCCAATTAACATTCTCTAAAAATTTTAAGCTAAATGTTGAATTCATTGATGTCAATTCTTGTAAAAATATAACTAGTTGATTTTTTTCTGATGGACTAAACATAGTTGGGACAAATACACATATATTTTTAACATCGTGTTTCATTTCGTTATTAATTTGTATTAAATTATTGGGGTAAGGTCCATCAATAAAGTATTGATCATTAGTTATACAATATTCGTTATCTTCTTTACCAACTATAATAAATGTTCTATTGAATATCATAGGAGGAGAAGAAATTTCCTTATAAGAAAACAACCCTTGAACGGATATGGCTAAGAGATTATTACTTTCATATAATAAATCTATACTAAATGTACGAATGTCATGTAATGTGGGAGGTTGACGCCTCAATACTGATATTATTTTATCAGGACCACGTAATAAAAATTCATGACATTTGGCATAATCCACAAATTTGAGTAAATTTCTATTTGTAACAAATGCTTTAGCTACTTGCTTATGTACATAATTTGTGCCAGCTCCCAAGGTCATAGAGTAAAGTGCATTTTTATCATAGAGACCATTCATAATTGATCTATCTTCTTGATCATACATTATAAAAAAATGTTTCACAAATTGTTTTATTAATGGCAATTTAGAACCATCTTTAAGATAATGATTTTGTATATTTGGTATAAATTTCTTCTCCATACCTATTATTACTCCATCCAATTTTTGTAAATGTTGGAAGATATTTTTTACAGCCTGTATATATTCTTGTGCATTCTTATATTGTGTACATAAAGGATTTCCATCCAACCAAAGTTCAGTTATCTTAAATTCAGAAAAGTAACGTAAATATTCAACATCTAATATTTGATTGTATCTTAAATCTAATTTAGTTAAATGAAAATTAAAGAACTTTTCAAATAATAAAATGGCTGTCAAATTGTTATGTTTCAAACTTAGCTCACGAACCGATAATCTAGATTCACGATTATTGCCCATAACACCTTGTTTGGTACATCTTAAAACAAAATGAAATATCTTTGGAATAGATATCGGGCAAAATATTGAGTTTAATAATCTGTCATTTTCAAAGTCATCTAGATTAAGTATCTTTTTCACTGATTCATATCTTTGGTATAACGATTGTGCTATTATTTTGTTAGGATTCAATGATAATTCTCGTGTATTAATGAATCCTAATATAATATCAATATATATTTCATAGCCACCAGGTAATATTATACACAAACATTGCTTTACAAGATTTTCAATAGCACCAGAATTACATTTAGCCAGAAAAGTACTTTTATTTTCATTTTCTCTTTTATACATAACAGGTAACAAAATTTCTGGTTCGCAGGCATTTATGATGGCTTTTAATATCTCTGCTTTTCCGTGTGGTTGACAATTCAATACAATAAACTTATGCCACAAATCTTGGCGTGATGCTAGGGCAAGTTCTTCAGCGTCGAAGGATGGTTTGATATGTGTCAATCGTAAAGGTTCCCCAGAAACATCATTGTTCTTTAACGTTGACATTGTCGTTGACACTTGTCGCTACAAGAGTAACTTCATTTAAAAGAACTCGAATGAAATTTTAACAAACACGTTTCGAGCCACTATTAGAACTAAGAGGTGAATAATGGAAATAAATAATTTGGTTCACGTCATATTGTTCATGTAAAAATATCATTATACTCGAAGATATGAGTTTTGGATATTAGGTTAAGGTAATAATTTTCTTGGTTAAAATTTGTTTACTTCGACGTACCAATGAAATCGAACTTTTTCAATTAAGAAGGTACACGATTGGTGCGTCTTACGTAGTCGATCTATCGATAAACCTCTTTCGATGTTAACTTTCAATATTTCTATATCTTTACGCAAGAGTGCGCTGAAATAAAATCTTTATATTAGTAAGAGTATTTCTTCTCTGTTATCAGTGTAGTGGTAAGGAACTTGATACACTGTAGTAGTTATCAGTAAAGTGTGATTAGAAGCAAGATCTCCGAAGGAGTATACGGTGTCAGAAACGTTAGTTTTAATCTATTCTTTACGAGTGATACTTTTGGTAAGTGATGATATATTTCTCTAATCGTTATTTTCTAATAAATTGAAAATAAGCGTAACGTTATGGGTTGAGGCAAAGTTTTATCGATTTTCTACTTTATGCTACTTCGACATTTACTTGAGTGCCATATAAAGTGGACTTATTTTAATCACGTTTATTAATCTCACTTCGTTCCTCGTTAAAAGAAAGTGAGTACCTTTGTTTTCTCCTTTGACATTTTTTTAAATATCATATTCTATGCGTACTCTTTGAAATATGGTACATTTTATATTTCGAAAATTATTCTTCAAGATCTTATAAACAATTGCATGCCATTGAAGACATATTTTCTTATCCTACGAAGTAATTCTTTAAAACTAATTTTTTATATTTCTTACGAGTTACTTCAACAAGTATTTACATAGTATTCTATCTTTTATTGCATAGGTTAGGATGCCTATAGTAATCTTTTATCGTATCCTGTTTCATATATCTCTTCCATATTATCTTCTTTGCTATTAAATTTCGAATTTTCTACATATAATTTGAGATATAAAAAAAAATTATAGACAACAGAGAATTTGATTTTTAATTCGTATTTGTAGAAAATAATTGAATAGATATCGATGAATCATTACATATCACAGTGATTGATATAGATAAAAAATTTATTTTTATATTACAAAAATAAATACAAATGACGCGTGACATTGTCATCGTTATTAGAAATATAGCGTATAGTTATAAAAAAAGAAAAAAAAGAAACATTGATTATCATGATATGCAATAGTTAAGAAAATAAAGTGATACAATTTATATAATAAAGATAACAAAGTAATCTTCATTGTTTATTCGATATTATTTATCATATTAATAATGTAAATTTAATCCTCTGATGTACATAGTTAAAAGAAAGCGAGTAATATTGCGCAACGTAAAATATTACACAATAATATCGATCGGGGTCATTTAAGTCGATGAGGTCAAGCATACCGGCAAAATCAAATTTTTTATTATTTACTTATTTTTATTTTCTTTTTTTGGCTCGAACGACCGATTAATTCGCAAAGAAAGGTGTATATAGTACTTACATATGTATATGTACATACCGTTTGAGAGCGGATAAAATGAATGTCGAAAAGCGGCTGTTAAAAGCATACGTTCCGTGTTTACTAATTGCGATGACGTATCTATGCGTCATTACGTATCTAACAATAAGTATCTTGAAATATTGATTTTCTCAGGTTGTTTGCACATTAACTGCAATGTTGTATCGTCGGTAAGATTTCTCATAAATTTCTTTTTTTTCTTTTTTCCAATGAAAAAAAAAAAAAAGAAAATGAAAAGATGGAGGAGAAAAAATCTAACATTAATCGACGTTTTTCGATACAAGTAAATAATAATTAATAAAAATAAAAAAAAAAGAGGAGAAATGAATTAAGATGGATCTTTATCCTTGGTAAAAAATTCGTCGTAATAAAAATGTTCGTACTAAACGCATCTTCCGATTGTTCACAATATATTATTAACGTAGCATTTCTAACGATGAGAAGTCGTATTAACGCGAACGACGGTCTCTTGCGCATGCTAATGCAATCTTCGTACATTACGCACGTTCGCAATTGCGATCATCGATCGACGAACGTAAGCTCTTCGTTACTCTCATTGTCAGTGGAGAAAGCTGCATATAGTACGAGTTTCAAGGTGACATGCATTTCTCTTCGAGAAACGTCTTCGTTGTATATGGGATGGAAATATTTCGAAATTTTCCCCTATCACTTAACGCTTTTTTATTATATTTTTTTTTGTTTCTTAGCGATCGAGAACGTCGGAATATTAATTAATCATATATTTTTTGTTCCTCTATTTACATATATTTTATATATCTCGTACGACCCACTTTTTATTATCTTTCATCTTTTCAACGTTTCTTTTATTACTTCCTCCTCGTTCGGTTCACTCATACGCGCCGATCGACCGTGATCTTGGCGTGAAAGATCGGGGGAGTAAACGTGTTACCCTTCGTAACTTGGAAGCGAGCCAGCTATCTCAAGGACAAGGACAAAAGCATTCGATTGACATCCTGAAATCGGGTCTACCTCGATCTCCTTTTTCCTTCGATATTCTTTATTACGGAAATTGACAAGTATTTTTCACGTATGTCTATTTATTTCCGAGATTAATCGAAGTTGGGGTGACATTTTCTGTTTTTCCTTTTTTTTTTTTCTTTTCTGCTCCTTTATGGAAATAAAAGTTCATTCGTATACGGAAAATACGTAACGTTTAACGTCGTTCTTTGATTAGACACGAATATACATCGTAAAATTTAACCAGATGTATCTCGAACGACGTAAGAAATTACTGACGATTTGATAATAATTAAAATGACTTTAACGATAGGGACGTATCATTCGTCGTTCAAAACTCGTTGTCATACGTTATAGTTTCATTAAAAATAATTCATAGTTTCACATACTTCTCGTGGAATAAATTCATACATATACGTAAGTGCATATATGTAGGCATAGTAGATACGACTTAGGTATATATCGTAACGTCTGGCTATATACGAGTTGTATCACTAGCACGATTTACATTAAAGAAATGAAACGCATTAAAAGAAAATGGATGATCTTCGAGAAGATGAAAAAAAAAGAAAAAAGAAAAAGATATTAACAAAAAATAAATCTGGTGTTTCCCAGGAGTTATAAAATATTTCTTAAATGAGAATTGTCTCTCGAAAAAATTGCCTGCTGATGATCGTCTCGGGAGAGTGGATTCCTGACCTGTACATGATGTCGTGTCGCGATACCCAGCTGATCGTTGCGGTGCGTACAGCATTGGCGTTTCGGGAAGCGAGCAGAGAGTAGGGTTGCTTCGTCGATTTCGGCGCGTGCTTTTAGAGAGGGTTGAGACGTATAAAATATGTGTAGGTATGCGTGTTGTGGGTGTACGTCTAGATAGGTACAGGAAGGGGAAGAGAGAAAGAGAGAGAGAGAGAGAGGGAGGGGGAGGAAGAAAGAGAGATGAGTGGGTGGTTCGCGTCTGCGCATTTTTCGATGGGTCGCTCGGTCGCTCGGTCGCTCGGTCGCTCGTACTGTGCTTCTCGTTCCCTCGTCCTCGGGTATTGATTTCCGTAGAAGGTTAGGACGCGGCTTAGATGTGTGTTGTCTACGCTACCGTTAGCAGCCAGCTACGTTTTCTGTAACGTCGCGCGCGTATTTGTGGGCCGGCCTCCACCTCCACATCCACCTTCTCTCTCTCTCTCTCTCTCTCTGTCGTTTTCTCTCTCTCTTTCTCCTCTTTTACGAAGAGTTCCCAAGTGTTGCGCCAACTTTCGCCATCCTCGCTGGTGTTTCGACTGTCAGAGGAGAACGCGTGGTGCCTGTCTTCTTGTCTTCGAGGAAGAGAGCTTTAATTTCGTCTGTCTGTCAGTCTCGTTTTATCTTCTTTTCTCTCATGTCGCATCGGTTCTTTCATCTCGAATCGTTTAATCGGTAAATTCGTGTTCATTCATTTACCACATATTATCGAGCTACTTTGTTATAATGAGAACTAGGACGAGATCGAAGTGATATCGTTATCGATATCGTACGTCTTTCATTTACTTCTTTTTTTTTTCTTCTCTCTGTGTTACAGGACGTATCGTCATTGGACACAGTAACACGTGAGAGATCTTAAACCGTTTGATTTCTTCTTTCTCTTCGTATTTGAAAGAAGAGAAGGAGTACACGAGGAAGAGATTCCTCGTTCAACAGAAGACTTCGATTTAGCTGGGTAGGCTCAACCAGCGCTTCGGGGCACCTTCCGAGATGCCTGCACCAACGTCAACGACGGGTGCGGCCGAAAGTGGCCCACCTCGCACCGAATTGCAAGAATTACAGCTGAAGGCCGACCAGACCACCGATGAGGTAAGCGTTCGATTAACAGCTACATATCTCTAACGTAAACTTTGTCCTTTCGTTATAGAACGCGATTAGTTCGATCCGATCATAAATTTTTCTTGGTTACGTAAAAAATTCCACATTGTATGAAAGGACCTTTTATCGTTTTATCGATCAATGAAATTTTTATTTTACTCGTATGATCTTTTTTTCTTTTCGTTATAAGTCCGCGAATTTAACGTATCAACGTATTTACATTTCATATTTTTATCTTCCACGAACAATGAGATGTACTTCATTTATTTCGTTTTTATTTCCTATTTTTGTTTTATCTTTTTGTTGTTGTTCCAGAAGTCTTCCGCGATAATAATAAGCATTTCCTTTTGTTTCAGTCCTTGGAGAGTACGAGGCGTATGCTGGCATTATGCGAGGAGGTGAGTTCGTCTCGTCGCTTTCCCTAAAGAAACATCTCTCTTTCGTATAAGGATAAAAATGAAAGAAAGAAGGATAAAAAAAAGGAAACGAAAGAAGTCCCCTTCCACTGTCGCATATTAACCCTTCATCCTCGATCATCCTCGATTACTACTAAAATCCTCCGTATCAGAAATTTCCGCTTTTCCCGCCATATTTCGTACGGGTTCTAACTTCTATTCTTTTACGGAAAAATCCCTCGGTTCTGTCTCTCGTTTTTTAATAAGCTAGATCGAAATGTTCTTTTCTTAGATTATAAAAAAAAAGAAAAAAGAAAGAGAAAAAAAAATACATTACAAACCAAATCGAATATAATATAAACGGGTAGTTGTGAAATAGAGGAACGTCCCCCTATTCTTATTAAAAAAAAAAAAAAAAAATTAAAAGGATAATGAAAATACGTACAGCGAGACGAGGAGACGCTCCTCTCTTTTTGTTATCGTTTGTAGAGGAAGGACACGACAAAAAATAAAAAGTACAAAGAAAAAGAAAATAACAAGAGAGACGGCGATCTTTGTGGAATAAAGCGAGAATGACCGTTCTCAAGAAAAATTATATAGAAAGGAACGAGGAAGAGAAAGGGGAGGAAAATGGAGAAAAACAATAAAGAAAAAAGAAAGAAGTTAAGTAAAAATTGGATGAAAAAAAAAGAACAAAAGAGAGAAAATGGAAAGAAGAAGAAAAAGAAGAAGAACGGAACGAAGAAGAAAAAGAGGAAGAAGAAAAATGTTTCGAAGAAAAGGAGAGGTAAAAGAGAAAAGTGGAGAGGAATGAAGAGAAAAAAAATAGTCGTAAAAGATTAGACCATTGAAGTTACCCGAAGCAGAAGGAAATCTACGAAAGGTATGACGCGTAGAAAAAATTTAGGAAAACGCGTGGAAAACATTCCCCGGAGCGAGCGTGCATTAGAATGTTCTCGCAAAACACGACATCTTTTCCGAATTCTCGAAAAGCTTCGATCCAGTCTCTTCCTATATACATATATACATATGTACATATATGTATATATATATACGTACATACACACATACCATATGGATGTATACACGTATATATACATATATACATTATGTATTATACATATGTATACGTATACGATCGTTGTCTTTTTTCTCTTTTAAATTCCTATTCTCCCTATCTGTATTTGTCTCTTTCTTTTTTCTTTTTTCTATCTATATCTCTATTTCTCTCTCTCTCTCTCTCTCTCTCTCTCTCTCTCTCTCTCTCTCTCTCTCTCCGTCTCTTTAAATTCTTACTTTATTTGTATCGGAAAGTGGTAGCACTGCAGGAGCATTAAAGGCTTTACTTTTACTACTTCGGAAGCCTTGGCAAGATTTACGATTCGAAGGAAAAGCGTATATAGAAGAACGGATAACTTATACATAACAACGTAGAGAAAACAAAAAAATTACATATATAATAATAAAATAAAATGGCGTCGATCTTCTTCCATGACGACCACGACCATTATTTCGTGACCATAAAAAGATGGAAAAAGTTTGATAGATCTGTTCTATTTCGTTCTTTCTCTTTTTTTTTCCTTTCTTTTTTTTTTTTATCTAGGATCGAGCCAGCCAGGGTAATTGTTCACGCGATTTAACTCGTAAAGTGAACGACGTTCAATCAAATACAAACGCGATGCACATTGTTTTCGATCCGCCAATTCGGTGGGCAACAAGCGTTTATTAATAACGTTCGAGTTCGCGACTATATACATATACGAAGATCGGAATAACAACGTGTGTTCCGTGACGACGAGAATTATGAATAGACTTCGATTGATTTATTGCGCGACCCCTCTTCTCGATCGTTCTTATTTCTTTTTTCTTATTATTATTATATTGTTATATCTTTACCTTCTTTTCCCGTTTTTTACTTTTTTAATCATATTAGAAAGAAATTTTATTTGTATTTTTTATTTTTCTTCTTGAATTCTCTCGGTGGTCGACGTATGACACAATAATTTCGTTCCGACGCTTGCAAAAGAAATCGATGTGGACGTTGAGATGAAAGAAGCGAGACGAAGGATTTCTCCACGACGAATATGTGTATATATATATGTGTGTGTGTATATATATATGTATGTGCATTTTTGTATGTGTATGTATATGTATATTCGTGTGCGTAAATTCTATGTCTCTCTTTTCTCTCTTTCTCATTCGTTTAGCTTCGTGTCTTTTTGTTTTATTTTTTATATTTTCATTATTTTCCGATCAAATATGGCTATCTATTATCTATTGTCTTCTGTGTTTGTTATACGTATGTGTGTCTACGTAATTATACGTGCATTCTTTCTATAGTTTCTAAGTATTATATAAATATATACTTACCGTTTGATTTCTTTTTCTTTTATAACTTCTCTTTACATAAAGACAGTCCTGATATATATGTATATGTATATATATATCTTTATTTGTTCCTATTTTGACTGAATTTTTTTTTACAAGTGTACTTTCTACCATAATTTGCATTTTGCTTTTGATTCGTTTACATGATTCAAGTTAATTGGTCGTTCCGCGTGTCGTTTTGATGTCACTGTCTTTGTCTCTCCTCTTTATATTTCTTCCTTTTCTAGTCATTTAATTTTTCTTTGTAAATTCTCAAGAAACTATGCCGTGTTCTAATATTTTACATATTTTTTATTAATGTATTTATGAATGTAAAATTATATCAGGTCACGAGAACCGTTCTCTTATCTACGTTTCGTGTACGTATATATTTATAATATAAATGATACTTTTTAATATAAGAAAGTTTCTTTTGTAAGAACTCGTAAGTTTTCATGAATGGACCTCATTCACGTACGTAATAGAATTGTTCGTTATTGAATTTTTACGAAAAATGAAATTATACGAGAAGGATAGCGTTCATCGATATTTTTCCTCTCTCGATAATGCTGACTTTTTCTTCACCTCATTTCTCTGTTTTCTTTTATTAGTAACCCAGCCGCGTTCCAATCTCTTTTCGAGCCTGCGCGACTTCTCTTGTGCTTCTTCGTATCGATCATCGGCGATTCGAGTATCTCGACTTGGAGTTAAATAGACGAGACTAACGCGATTGTAATTTACTTAAAACAAATTTATCTGTACTTTTATATATATATATATCGATACGAACATAACACAAACTAGGACAATTAGTAAATTTCGTGACTTTTTTCACTTTACAGTATTTCACTCTAATAATAAAATTTGTACACTGTAAAGAAAAAAAAAGAAATAGTACAGAAAATGCTCCCAATTTTGCAAATTCCTTTTCGTATATATGCAGATACGTGATAATTATCTTACGCCGAATTAAACACTCGAGATAATTTGGCTTTAAATCATTTCTCTTATCTCTACCAAGTCGAGACGAATCGTAGAAATAAAAATGGTTTTATACAACGATCGAGAAAAAATCCTATCGAGAGTTTCGATTTAAATTTTTTTTATAGGTCACGTAGTGCTCGAAGAAGAAATCGGTTTGATTCGGATTTCCTTCACTTTTCTTTTTTTTCTTCCTACGTCAATCGATTTAGTTGCAGTTATCTTTTATCCTAGTTCTTACTCGATCGATTTATAAGAGTATACATATATGTATTTATAGATACACATATATACGATATATATCATTGGTTCATTAAAGACGTTGATCGGTCAAAATGACGTCGAATCGAATGTCGATATTGTTCAATTCAAAAGTCGCTAGAGATGAAGGAAAACAAGGAATTTCTATCTTTTCTTATGATGGACGTCACACGTCGACGAACTCGTCGTCGTTCCAGAGAGTAAGGTAAACTCCTGATACTCGTCGCAACTGAGAGGTACGAACTCCTAGACATGCTAGAGAAAACACGAAACGGAACGAAATAAGAACAAACAAGAAAATGAACAGAAAAGAACAACATGAAATGAAATGAAAAGAAAAGAAAAGAAAAGAAAAGGAAAAAGGAAAAGGAAGGATGAACGTATGACGAGTAAACTAAAAAGGAAAATGATCGTAGTGAATACGACGGTATGTGTGTGTATGTATGTGCGTATGTGTGATTGCTCGTATACTTTGCGCGCACGCGCGCGTGTATGTTTTCGAGAAAAAGAACGCGTCATTTAAAACTGTACACCGAATTTGTTTTGCCTTCTAATCCGATATCTAACATTTTCTCTAAAGTTCGGACGGAAAAGACGTATGGTCGAATATTTATACAAAAATAAAAGAACAGAAATGAAAATTGAGAAGAAAACAAAAATAAATAAAATAAAATAAAATACAAAAAAAAAGACAGGAAAAAAAAAGAAAAGAAAAATCAGAGGTGTCGCTGACAATCCAAATACATGTTTTGTTATATGTGGCTGTAACCAGGTCTCTCGATATATTGTCCGTTGCAGAATGCGTAAATATCTATATATCTATATCTATATCTGTACCTTATATGCGTGTTATTCACGTGTACGATTGTGTGGCCGCGTGTGTCTGCTTGCCTGACCGGCAAATAACTATTATACATACATGCCTGCTTATGGTCGCCCGCCTGCCTTCTTGCCTTGGTAAAGTCGTCTCAGACAAAACGAAAATCGAAATCAATCGATCTCTGAAGCATACTTGATATTAAGATCTCTTCTATCGAACGAGAACGTCTCTTCCTATTGTTCTTTTGCTCCTCGACGAGTATTCGACAAACAGAATGAGTTGTCTCTAATTCTTATATATATATATATATATATATATATATATATATATATATATATATGTATGTATGTATATCAAACGTATAGAGAACAAATTGCAATATTTTTTAATTGACGTTCTCGAGTTATTTATAATTGATAATGTTAGAGAAAAATTTTGTTTTTTCTACCGACTTTACCTTGCCTGTGTCTTCGCTGCCTGGCTGCCTGAGTGTTTGCCTGTCCCTCTCTCTCTCTCTCTCTCTCTCTCTCTCTCTCTCTCTCTTTCTCTCTTTCTCTCTTGCAAGCCTATCCACTATTTTCCCTTCTCAATGCATCGTGCCATTGTTCTTTTATAGCGAACGAAAAAATCATTTTCCAAATTCCATGTTAGTATATCTATGGGATCTGGATTGTTCATTCGTTGAAATAGATCGTCCGAAGAAAAAAAGAAAAAAGACATAAAAGAGTTAGATTTTTTTCAAGTGACACGTCTCAGTGTCAACACGTACTTTCAATTTCTTCGGACTTTTTTTTTCGTCTCACGTTTCATGAACAACTATCCTATATACTATCACGTTCACACAGATTTCAACAACGTAAACGAAACGAAAAATCCGTCGAGAGATTTTTCGAGTCGTTGCGATCACTTTCGAACGCGGGTGGTTTTCACATTCGGAGATATTTGAAAGAAGGAAATAAAACGTTTTAAACGGAGTGAAGTACCGTCTTAAAATAAAACAAAGATAACCACCCGTTGTAATTGATTTTACTGCGATGATCCGGCTGAAGATACGAGCGCATGCATTAATGTATGTATTCTCTTTAGCCGGATCCATCACGTACATTTTCCACTATCTTCTTTATTTCTTCCATACCATGCACATTTGATGCACTGAAAAGAAAAAAAGAAAAGAAAAAAAAAGAAAGGAAAAAAAAATAAGAAAAAAGAATGAAAAATCAAGAAATGCGCACGCTTCACAGCTCCTAATGAGAAGGGGAACATATATAAAACTAACGTATTATGCCTAGAGAAAGAAAATATTTTCGTTACTATTAATTATATCACTATTATTGCCATTAATTTTGGATTTCTTTTTCCCCCCGTTTATTTTCTTCTCGCATAAAGAAATAAACAAAGAAAATGAAATTTATTCTTGCACGAAACCAAAGAAGAAAACAATGGGTGGGTGTATAATAAAAACGCACCTATATCGCGAAAAGAATTTTGGAAATATAAGGGGAGTTGTGATGGTATCTAAGTCGAGAAGAGCTTCGAGTCATGCATTACATACCCCACCACCCCTAACTCTCAACCCCGTTAGTATGGAAGCCCCGTTTGAACAGGGGATTTGCTTCGATCCTTCGCTAGCTGGTTCATTCACTTCTCTTTTTCATCCCACGCTCACTCCACGATTTCAAGCGCATCGATCTTCTTCCTACCTAAGCCACCCTTTTGCTACCCTATTACCAAACCCTTCCTTTAAAAAAAAAAAAAGAACCCTTGTCCTGTGGTCCATCCGAACTTATGTGTGTGTGTGTATACCTACTATTTTGCATTTTGTTTGGGTGTTCTTAACGAACGGGCTAATTTTATCTTCGATGGAACTGCACTCGTTATTTCTCTTCGGTGATATTTCTCCAACTCTTCTCCCATTTCCTTTCTTTCTGGGTCCTTAAACTTATTTTTTTCTTTACTTTTTTTCTTCGATTCGATTTCTTCTTTACTCTTTCTGATGTCTCTCTTTCTCTCTCTCTCTCTCTCTCTCTCTCTCTCTCTCTCTGTCACCACACATACACACGTATATATATTCGCGCGCACTTGCAAAAAAGCGCATACTGAAACAAAAAAGTATATGTATATATATATATACACATTCACATACGTAACTACACTATCTTCTTTCACAATCGTGAAGAAATGAGAGAGCGAGAGGGATGCAATGTTCCGTAGTTCCTTCGAAGAAAAATTAATCGAGCTAAAGGAGAAACGCAAAAAGCGTGATAAACAAACAAACAAAACAAAAATAAAATAGATGAAAAAGCTAATTGATAAAACAAGATTACGACCGCTTTAATCGTGGTTATAACATACGTGGAGTTTACGGGATTGGGGGGAAACAAAATAAATAAATAAAAACAAATTAGAAAAAGAAAGTGCGTTATCTCTATGAGATTTCATATCGAGGCAATTTGACGCGAATGATTCTAAACGATTTTTCATTGGATATGGAATGTTACGGTCTGCAAATAAAAATTAAATAAAAAAAATCAACAAAGAATAAAGTACACAAGCAAAAAACAAAGAGAGAAACAACGGCGACTACAGTAATAGCAACAGGAACAAGTACAAGTACAACAACATCTACAACTACAACTACAACAACAACAACAACAACAATAACAACAACAACAACAACAACAACATCGTCACGACCGGTAACAACATCAGGAACATCTACAGCTAATAATGACAAGTCTGATATATACATACAAAAAATATATATGTATCTTAATATATAATATGAGATTCATACACACACGTATATATGTATATATCATCTTATATATATATATATACTCTCTGGACCCTATACTCTTATTGCCTGCCTGCCTGTCTGCCTGACTTATCTGTCTGTCTGCCTGTCTGTCGTCTATATCTGTCTGTCCATTTAACTCGACTACCTCTATCTCTCTCTTTCTTTCTATATATATATATATATAATATATATAAAATATATACATATATATCTCTTTCTCTCGCTTTGTTGAAAACAAGATTATAAAAAAAAAAAAATAAAAAAAAAGGGTAAAATAAACTAAAATTCACAGGCAGATTCGCCACCGTAAGCGCGTCAGAAGCGACAACATTTCGCGTTTTGTCGACGCAGGCCGAGATTATTTTTTTAACAAGACCGCACGAAGAAAACGGACACAAAAAAGATGGAAAACAATAAGAAAGATCGTACTCTACTCTCACTACTCGTAAAAAGAACCTATTGGTACGCGTAAGATGCAACACCCTCAGTACCCTCGCTCCTACTACCCCGCATCACCTTTCAAAACCAAACACCATTTTCTGTACGCCCAGATTTTTTTATTACGATCGTCCATTTTTTCCGATCGTCTGTCCATTTACTTCTCTGTTAAATCCTTCGTATCTTTTCTATGTATATATATTTACATATAATATATATATATATTTTTCCCGATATCCTACGCTGTATACCGCTGAAAAAATACTACTACTAATATTACTACTACTGTATACTTACTACTACTGCTACTGCTACTACCACTACTATTATTACTTACCGTTACTGCTACTGCTACTACTATTACTAATACTACTACTACTACTACTATTACTGCTACTAAACTACTATACTACTGTTACTGTTACGGGTACTATACTAGTACTACTATTATTACTGTTACTGCCACGGGTTCTACTACTATTACTATTACTGCTACTGCTATTGCCACTGCTATTACAATTTCTACTGCTACTACTACTACTACTACTACTTACTGTTACTACTACGGCTACAACTACTACTACTACTACTTACTGTTACTACTACGGCTACAACTACTACTACTACTACTACTACTACTACTTACTGTTACTACTACGGCTACAACTACTACTACTACTACTACTACTACTACTACTACTTACTGTTACTACTACGGCTACAACTACTACTACTACTACTACTACTACTACTACTTACTGTTACTACTACGGCTACAACTACTACTACTACTACTACTACTACTACTACTACTACTACTACTACTACTACTGTTACTACTAGGGCTACAATTACTACTACTACTACTGTTACTACTACTAAAAACAATTCACTAACACTGGTGGTGGTTGTCTGTGTTGTGCTGCCTCTGTCTGTCGTAGAGCAAGGAGGCTGGCATCCGCACTCTGGTCGCGCTCGATGACCAGGGAGGTGAGTGGAATCGCTTTTTAGCAAATAAGTCAAAATAAACTCGTATATATCTACACGAAACTTACAACGAACTGCGTCACACGTTCTTACACACAAGCATCTACTTAATACCTTTATTTTTTTTTCTATTTCTTTTTTTCTCATTCTCTCTCTCTCTTTCTCTATCTCTTTCTATCTATCTATCTCTGTCTCTATTTCTATCTCTCTATCTTTCACTTTCTTTCTCCCTCTCTATCTCTATCTCTCTATCTTCTTTGTCTTTTTCCTCTAACATAAATATATAAATATATATGTATTAATCCACATATTTATATATTTACCTATCTATTTCTCTTTCTCTTATAAAAGTAATTTTTAACGTTAAACGAGAAAGAAAAAGAGATGAGAAATCTCTTTCGCGAGAGTAAACACGTTGAAATAATCGAGAAAAGGGAAAGGGGGAAAAGAATTGCTACTATTAACTTTAATGGATCTATTTCTCTTTTTCTCTCTCTTTCTTTCGCGATATTTACTTCTTCCGCGAGAGTTGTTCGTCATGAGGAACCCGCAATCCAGTCCTTCCTCCCCTTTACGTCCCTGTTTCTGGAATAAATCCAAAAGCGAAAGTACGACCAACTGTAGAGCATGGAGACAACGAATACGCAGAATTTCTTTGGTCTCGCGCTCATTCGATGATGTATTCGTAACACGATTTATATTACACGATTCTAATTATTATTATTATTATTATTATTATTATTATTATTATTATTATTATTATTATTATTATTATTGTTATTAATATTACTATCGTTGTTGTTCTTGTTGTTCTTGTTATTATTATTAATATCATTTTTTTCTGTCGTTGAAAATATGTCAGATACAAAGTAAGAGCAGTACTTATTTGTTACGAATAATCCATTAATGTCTCGCACGAATGATCGGTTTACGTTAATTGTTCTCTTTATCTCCTTTTTTCTCTTTCTTTTTCCTCTTTTTCTCTAATAATTCTCTCTAGTCATCCTTTTTCCATTTACACTATATATTTATGAGCGGCGTTAAGAGAACCGGAAAAATCGGTAAGATATATTTTCTTCTTTTTTTTACGAGGAAATATTTTTATTTTTCTATTATCAGTACGATCCTGAAACGCACTTCTATGATAAATGAACAGCCAACTGTCACTAAACAGGTTTTATCGTTATACATATAGTATGTATTTATTAATACTCTTATCATCGTTGCAAGTAGTTGGTTCATTTTCTTTCTCTTTTTTTTTTTGTCATATTAATATTTACGTTCCTTTTCCATTTAATCACCTCTTGGCCCTATCCTTATCTCTTTTGTATATTTATTAAAGCGTACCCTTTTAACACCGCCTAATCACTAACTATATAAACTACTAACGTTAATACCAATTTACCAATCATAACACACTAAGACACTGCCAGAATAAACCTAATTAATCAGTACTAATGATTACTTACTCTAAACCGATGATAACACCAATTAACGATAAGCATCGGTGGTCTATCTCAGTATTTACTAGCATCCGCTGCTGCTATCGCTGCTGCTGCTGCTATTGCCAATATTGGTATCTATATATATACATATAAAAAAAAAGGAAAAAAAAAGAAAGAACAAACGATTACTCCGTTTTTTAATATTAAAAACCCCCTAGCCTATCTCTATCTGTTTCTCTTGCTTTCTTTCTTTCTTCGTTCAGTCCTCCTTATTGATCGGGAAAAAGTATGAACTTTTCACTTGTTGCCCTTCTCCGTCTACGTGTTCCCTCTTTTATCTTCTTTTTGTTCTTTGCCTTTTTCTTTCTTTATTTAAAAAAGAAGGTTACTTTAAAGTTTCTTTTCTTTTCTTTACCTCTTTTTTTTTCGAAAAGTTCGCTCGTTCTGATAAAAAAAAGAATGCCCGATGTAAAGACCAAAGACTAACCAAGGATCAACCTCGTCCAAGTTTTGTCCTTGAAATCTTCCTCGCGCTTCTCTCTTTAGTATTCTACGCCCGCACAAATAATAAATAACATGAAGCGTGTGATATATATATATATACATACATATATATATATATATATATATAATGTAATAATGTATGTGTATGCATATATCTTGCAGGCGCATACGTATGTACTATTAAATTTCCCCTATCTTTTTTACTTTTCACAAAACTACACACGTTCTTTTTTGGATTGTGTACTTATATATATATATATACTCTCTGTAGCCTCACACGAAAGCTTCTAGCTGTGTCGCTTTGAGTCAACGTGTAATACCTACGTATATTATATCTCTATATGTATATGTATACGTATAATATATTTACAAGCCTATATATTCGTATGTATATATATATATGTATATGTATATGTATACATATATTACGTTTATTTAGTGTAAAACCCCCGAAACCGTATTTACATACTTCGTACACGTCTTAGAGGTAGATTGTCTGTCTCTGTCGTATATAATATCTATTATATATTTTATATATATACATAATATTATATATATAATATATATATTTTTTATTTTATTTTTTTCATTCCTTGGTTGAACCTCTGCATCTCAAACGTACTATTGTCAACCGTTGTTTTACCACGTAGGTATTAGTTCAAGTCCGTGTTTTGCATTATAAAAAGCGACAGCATATATGGTGGCACGTTGTAAGCGATTAGAACGATTTATTGCGATCGCGATTAGATAGATCGTCACAGTGCGCCGTTAAAGCATATTTCTGAATAATTAATGAAAAGCATCGGCAAATCGCGATTCGTATGAATTTTTCACAATATTTTTTTTAACAACGATCGCTCGGTTTATGTGTATCTTATTTATTACATTCATGATATCCCATACTCGCATTTATCATCTTCATCATCGGCATATTATCATATTTATTATTATTGTTTGTACAATTTTACTTATAATCGATTTGTTTTTCATTATCTTCTTTCGATAAATTATTATTATTATAATTTTGTTGAACAAGATGGTCCAATATTGATATGTTAATTATCTACTAACATTTAATATATTCATAAATGATAATGATTGTTCGTTTGGCTTATGAATTATTTCTAAATGACCATCTTGTTTGAAATATTTTTTTACATGTTATATATATATTTTTTTGTTGTTGCGAAATCTTTATGTTTTTTTTTTTACAGCAGCGTGATACGTCTTGTCTTAAGATTTCTTTTTTCATTCGGTTCTTTTTTTAGTTTATATAATTTTCATCATCGTTAATTGATTTATACGAACGCCGAATTATTAATCATTATAATTCACACTTGCTTTGTTTATTTTTCTTTTCTTTTCTTTTTTTTGTTTTTTTTTCTGTTAATGTATAATAACCATCGACAGGACGTGCACGCGGTGTTTTCTTGTTTTGTATAATTTTCCAGTTATTCACACGAATCACTCAAAGATCTTTCATTTCCGTTAACGTGTGGGCCCTTTCGACCCCATCATAGAGCGAGGATGTCGCAGCGAACACACTGATGATGTTAGACCACCAAGGCGGTAAGCAGTAATCACCAAGTATTAAAACTTCTCTTTAAATTGAACAAAATGAAAAAGCAAAGAAGGGATAAGAGGATTGAAGACTTGGAATTTTATATGTACATAAAGAGACCAAAAAAATGTCGACGAAAGGTAAAAGGAAAAATCGTCGAAGTTGTCTCTTTTCTTTACCAAGTTTTCTTTTTTTTTCTTTTATTTTTCTTTTTTATTTTCTTTTTTCTTTTCGACCGTAGTTACGATTATTACCAGAAAAATATATCGTGTGGCGAGCATAATAATTCACGTCCTTTAATTAAAATAGGAATATATGCAGTGAGAAGGATATATTGCAGTATACTTTAAAATCTAGAATATCCGTAGTATTTGCGACTTTCCTTCATTCTAAGAAAGAGAAAAAAAACAGATTTTTCTTTACTTCTCTTCTTTTTATCGCATCAGGAGGGTAAATCGAATTTCGAGCTATCGAAGAGAGCTCAAAGAACATAAACGGATTACAATCATATGTCTATTTCAATGATGTGTAATTACTTATCAACTAATTGGATTTTAATTATCCGATTAATTAATTATCATCTCCCTTTTAATCCTTTTGTCTTTTTCCATTAGTCCTTGTGTCTATTGAATCATTATCCCTCATACGTAATACACCCTTTTTTTACACCTGCTAATAATTACAGCTCAGTCTTACTATCTACGAGGAAGTCTCGTAGAAAAAAAAATAAAAATAAAAAAAAAAAACAAAGAGGAAAAGGAAAATCATCGCCTGCTATTTCTATCATTCTATCTAAGACCGCCGCCATTCATTACTTATTTTCATTCGATGCATGACTATCGATTGGAATTTGTTAATATTTTTTATTCTTATAAAAATATCAATTAAGAGTGATATTGCAATTATTAATGATACTTTAGGATTTGTCTTTTTTTTTTTCCTTGTAAGCAAAAACTCAACATTCAAGGTAATCTCCACGATTGATTCTTACAAATATAGAAACGAACGTGCTCAATTGCACGACATTCATTCAGTAAATTTCGTGTCAAAGTGTCGACGTTAGTCAATTCGATAGCCATGTATCCATTCCTGAGGATCAACGGATTTACCTTAAATCCTTTGGTAAATCCTAGATCGTATCATCCTTCTTATCAATCTATATCTATATCTATCTTTCTTTATCTATCTATCAATCTATCTCTCTTTCTCTTTCTCTCTGTCTCTCTCTGTCTATATATCTATTTATGTATCTGTCTGTCTATCTTTCTATCTATCTCACATTATCTGTTCAACACCCTCAGAATCGTCATCCTTGATTACGTATTAGAATTAATTAATGCTGATCAAAACATTCGTCGTATGCGCCCTCTCGCTCGTTCGCTGATTACGTGCGCGTATTTCTCTCTTTTTCTCTCTGTCTCTTTTATTCTATTTCTCTCTTTCTCTTTCTCTCTCTCTATCTCTTTCTCTCTCTCTTTCTCTCTCTCTTTCTCTATATCTTAGTTTCGATATATCGGCTCTTTTTATCGGATTTCATATCGACAGTAGTATCATATTTATTCATTGAATATTGTATTGTAGCACCTTTATCGAAATTAGGCTCACAAAATTTGTTCTATTCATCGTAAAAGACCATCGCGAGACGCGTGTCATTGTCACGACGCTTTTTCTCCATCCTTGTTCTCCTCATTCTTCTCACATCTCCCATCCGACCCCCTCCCCACCCTCTTTTCCTCCCTTTTACCATCGTATTAAACCACCCTCGCCGTGTTCACCGATATGGGAAGGAAAACGAGACCGCGAAGCGAAGCGAGGGAGCGTCGACGGTTAATTTCTCTTTAATGTTAACACGCCGCTGATTGATCGGTTGCCTGTTTAGAGCCACGAGGTCGGGATGAAAACTCTCGTTATGCTGGACGAGCAAGGCGGTAAGCCATTTCAATGTAGACGTAATCTTAATTCCTTTATAAACACACGCCTCAGAGACCAAAAGTACTTCAATTTTTCTATATATATGATGTTTAATATTATATATATATATATGTACGCAACTCTTTCTCAGTCGGTCAGTCAATCTGTAAATAATAATAATAATTATTATTATTATAATTATAATATTAATAATAATAATAATAATAATAATAATAATAATAATAATAACAATAATAATAATAATAATAATGATAATAATAGTAATAATAATGATGATGATGATGATGGATAATGAAAATACATATCACGTGTATCGCGGGAGAAAGAAAACGATGAAAAAAAAGAAATAAATTAAATAAAAAAAATAAGTAAATAAATTACCGACATACGTATGCGCACACTCTCGGACACATACGTTCAACGTCGCGAATAAACTTAAAACGCGGTGCTATACTCTTCGGAAAAATAATTAAAATTAATTAACAATATTAATAATGATGATGATGATAATAATAATAATAATAATAATAATAATAATAATAATAATAATAATAATAATAATATAAATAATAATAATACAAAAAAAAGGTTTTTTAAACGTTCATCGACATATAACCGTTCCCAAAACATTTTCTAATCTCACCGCCACATTCACCACTACAACACTGCCATTGTAATATTTTCCGAGTCTCTTTGATTTTTTTTACTTTCTATCATTCTCTCTCTCTCTCTTTCTCTCTTTCCCTCTCTTGATCTCTCTTTTTCTTTTTTTTTCATTCTACATTTTCTCTTTTCTTTCTCTCTTCCTTCCACTTCTCTCTCCAACTTTCTCCCTTCTCTATTTTTCTTATCTCCTTCGAACGAAAATCCTTCACTGACCGACTTTACCTTCTTTTTATATAATTTTTATTTTTTTTCTTTCTTTTTTTCTTATATATATATATATATATATATATATATATATATATATATATATACATTTTCCTCTTACCTACTGCCCCCATTTTTGTGTCTTAATTTTTTTCTTCGCGCCTACGGGGGGACACCCAACTGTTATCCATTCTACTTCCAACAATTCAAAATACTACTACAATGCGCTCACGTAGTTTTACAATTTGCGAAATCGAACGAACAGATAGATCAGATTTAAAAAAAAAAAAAAAATGAAAAAGAAAAAGCAAAAGAAACGAAACAAATTCATCGTTACACTATTCCGTGCCCGACAAAGTATCTATAATTTCTACAAATCGTGAATCAGAAAAAGCAAAAGAAACGAAACAAACTCATCGTTACACTATCCCGTGCCCGACGAAATATCTATAATTTCTACAAATCGTGAATCTCAGAGTCGTACACATATCCGTGAAATTCTGCGTCTAAACTCTAACCAAACTTTCAATTCCAATGCCTCAAATCCATTTGACATATCCTCACTATATGTTTATATTATATATACATCACAAGATCAATTACTCGAACCGTAGGAACATATATATGTATATTAGTATATATATATATATTCAATAGTATAAGACTTGTTGTACAGCCAAGAAATACATATTATATCGTAGCGCTTTCGTTGCAAACGTAAAACATGAATTATCTTATTTATCGATAACGGTCACGTGTTGAAAGGGAATCGAGATTTGATTCATTATTCTTTCTTATTTATTTTTTCTTTTTCTTTTTTTAGAAAAGTTTTCAACCCAAAATTTGTTCAAATTGAATGATCTTTCCTAACGAGACCGTTCTCGTGAAATAAAAATCGTCTCGTTGGAATAAGAAACGAGGCTACCTCTCGTATTTCCGTCGTTAAGTTTTTAATTACTTTTGTACTTAGTACTTAATTATTTTACAATGAATGCCGGTACTGCCTCGTTTCTTGAAATTCCATAAGACTGCGCTTGTTTCCGGAGAGAACGGAAAGAGTCTCTCGTTTGAAAAAGGAGCGGCGTAAAATTTTAATTAGTCGCCTCTAACACATTAATGAGAAGGAAGAAAAGAAAAAGAAAGAGAGAGAGAGGGGGGAAGCATTGTATATTATATTATATTATATTATATTATATATGCGCGACACACGTCCCTCCTTTTTCAAAATCGTTGTGCCTAAAAATTCTATCTTCGCATACGCTATAACATTATCCCTTTTGTACGACGAAACAGAGCAATTGGATCGAATCGAGGAGGGCATGGACCAGATCAATGCGGACATGCGAGAAGCAGAGAAGAATCTTACCGGGATGGAAAAATGCTGCGGTCTCTGCGTTCTCCCGTGTAACAAGTACGACTGTTACATTACATAAATCACTTTTTTCTCTCTCCCTATTATTTTCCATTTTTATTTCTCTCTCGCTTCTGAAAAAAAAGGAAGAAAAAAAAAAGAAAAGTTCCTCGTTTGCTCATCATTTTCACTTGATATTTATACGAAGAAACATCCCAAAGCATTATCGCGATTTTGAAATCGATTATTTGAATAGGTGTCGATTGTATTTGTGTTTTCTGTTTATTTTCTTTTTTCTTTTTTTTTATTTACAACAGGAGTGCAAGTTTCAAAGAGGACGAGGGAACGTGGAAGGGTAACGACGATGGTAAGGTCGTGAATAATCAGCCTCAACGCGTGATGGATGAACGCAATGGACTCGGCCCTCAGGGTGGCTATATCGCTAAGATCACGAACGATGCGCGTGAAAACGAAATGGAAGACAATATGGGCCAGGTGTCGACGATGATCGGCAATCTCAGAAACATGGCTATCGATATGGGTAGCGAGCTCGAGAATCAAAATCGACAAATCGACAGGATCAACCGGAAGGTAGGACGAGTATTTCTCTTAATCACCGTTACTTTCGTCTCTTTTTCTTCTTACGATCTTCTTTCTATTTTATTTTTATACTATTCTTTTTTTTCTCATTTTTTTTTTAAATATATACATATATTTTTTTTCTTTTTTCATCTTATCTTATTTCATTTTATTTCATTTTATTTTACGGAGCGTATCTCACGTGCGAATTTTTCTATCTCTCACGATGCACGCGTTCACCGGAACGATGCACACGTTCGTCGTTGCTTTCGCTTTCTTAACGTTTCCTTTTTGACCTTTTTCCATGATTTTTTTCCACGTTCCTTCGACCCTTCGAACTTTCCTTAACCTTTCCTATGAGATACATAACTTCAAAGAAAGTGCATAGTATTCGCCGTCGTTTGTTCTAAATTTCACAATGCAAAAAGAAAAGTCAAATTAAGAGTTACAAATTTACGGTTCTTTATTACTCTGTCGTAAAAAGTATTACATGTACGGCAAAAATGTGTATATTCATTCTTTATATCGACAATAAGTCTTCTTTCTTCTATTACTTTATCTTTTGCTTTTTGAAAATTAGATGTGTTAAATCGTATGCTATGCCAAAAAAAAAGAAAAGAAAAAAGAAAAAAAGAATTGTGATTAAAATTCGTACGAAAGCTTTAAAATCGCACGAGAAAATTAAAAGGAATTCGCTCGACCGCCCCCGTCGAATTTTCAAGCAATGTTTTATATTTTACAAATACGAGTAAGATTTTGACAACATGCGTGTGTGTTTGTGTGTGACTCTTTCTGTAATAAATTAACAAATATTTCCTTTTGTCTTATTCATCAAATTTTTTGAAGAAGCAAACGAAAAAACAAACAAACAAATGACATAAAAAAAAGAAAAAAGAAAAAAAAACAAAATTTACATCGTGTATTCACAAGTGTGTTGAGTATAAAAAGTATTCGTAAATTCACCTAGTACCTGTATTTTCTCCGAGAAAAATTGTTTAAAAAAATCACGAACACGATGGTAAGTAATTTCCCTATCCTTTGCCATTCCATTATCTCGTAGTCTTCCTTCCTATGTTCTTTCTCTCTCTCTCACTCTCTCTCCCTCTCTCTTTCTCTCTCTCTCTCTTTCTCTTTCTTTCTCTCTATTTCTCTCTTTCCTTGCTTATCTATTTATCTTTCTACTTGCCCTCGTATCACGTGAAACTATATAGCCAAAGAAGAAAATTGCAACACGCGAACAAATTTAGTTGCATGCCGGTTGCCTGTAATTAATTTACCGCATTATTTCTTAAAACAAAGTAGAAAAAAAAAGAATAAAACATCCTCCTTACGAAGATATACGAAATTATTTTCTTTTGAAAGTGTGGCAATTTTCTCTAACGAATCCATCTTTTCCTCACGTTGATTAAACTTCCCTCCTTCCTTATCGATGTTCATACCTATCACGAAAAAAGATCGTTGATAGAATGATCATTGATTCAATATCCCAGTATCGTATTATGATAAAAGTGAGACGATTGTTGCTTAAACATATGACTATTGCAAAAGCAAGTTCTTTGAAAAAAGAAATAAAAGACGTAACAAAACAAAAGAAAGGAAGAAAAGAAAATTATTTCGTCTCGTTTTCATCAGCATAGATATGAGCTTGAGCACTAGCACCGCACGATTTATCTGATTTTTCTATAAACTGCTTACGCGCTTGGAAAAAAAAACGAGATTCTATTATTATAATGAGATTATTGAAATCAATTTCCAAGTACAATTAAATTTTACTTTTTTTTTGTTTTCTTTTCCAAAGATTTGATATGAAAAATTACGGAGAGAAATGAATTATAAGAAAAAAAAAAAAGAGAGAAGAAAGTTCCGTCTTTATTATTATTATCATCATTATTTTTTTTTTATTATTTAAACGTTTTTTTATAAACATTATAAACGATTATAACATGCCGAACGTTGCAAATCTTGCTTTGTATAATCCTGGTAGTTATATTGTACGTAGTTGTCTTTTCTTCTTCGCTTTCTTACTCTCTCACTTTCCAATTTCCATGCACATTGTTTGATCCCTAATCCCTTGATCCAAAAGTCCACTCCTTATCCAAGCACGCGCAAGCGCGTGCATACGCACGACATACGCACAAAAACACACGCTAGTGTAACCAAAATGAAAACTGGTAATCCGCAGGGCGAGTCGAACGAAACGAGGATAGCCGTGGCGAATCAACGTGCACACGCCTTGCTCAAGTAAAAGTTGAGTGTGTGGTACTCAACTGTCCGGGTATATACATATATTAATAAAAAAAAATATATATATATATATAACCACGCATATATATACATAGATATAGACATGATAAAATTATATATATATATATATATTTATATATATCCGTCTCCTCCGAGCCTCTTCCCACCCCCAATATAAGATAACAATATAAAATATAATCCAAAAAAAAAAGTTGTTGGGAGGAAAATCAGTGTAAGCAAAAGAAACGAAAGAACGACAAAAAAAAAAAGAAATATGTTATACATCCGAATAACACGACACCTCTCCCCTTTTTTCTTCTCTCCGTCGCGTCGTTTCGCAAACGCCTCGTAAATAAATCGTCGAAGAGTATCACGTACGTCCAATAATTTCTTCGATCTTCTATGTACTAATGCTTATTCTTCTTCTACTTTTACTCTTATCCACTTATATCGTAGCTCCGTTTATATTCGTTTACAACGAATTTCTCTTTTCATTCGGTCGATCGATCGCCGAACACGTACGGGATTATATATATATATATATATATATATATATATATATATATATATATATGTGTGTGTGTGTAGACACATATATGATCATAAAATATAGAGTTTAGAATTATCTTTTCGTTCGAAGACTATTCGTTTTCGAACGGGGATTGAACATGAACGATAATTGACTTTGTTAATTGAGATAAAAAAGTAACTAAGTAAACGGGTTCTTCGTAACTTTCGAAATTTATTATAAAAATGAAAAATAATTTGAATTCTTACTCTCTTGAAGCTTTTGTCTTCGTCTTCGTCGTTCTTCGCGCGGCTTCTATAGAAAGCTTTTTCGAATTTTATCTCAAGATATTTTTCGATCATCCGCACAATATCGAATTGTACGAATTAACGCATTCGTCAAAACTTCCTAATGGAGAATTTAATCCTTCGGTGATCTCTCTCATAAATATAGATAAATATAAGAGAATAGTGTTAACTAACGTTCGAGTTTCTCCATAGTAGATTAATTGTCTCTTATTGTAACGATGTGCCAATTGAGAAAACAATAAGAAGATCGATAATTAGATGAAAAAATTGAAAAGAAAAAAAAGAAAAAGAAGAAGAAGAAAAAGTAAGAAATAGATAAATTTGTCGCACATTTCTCGATGCATATATATATACGCGCATCGTGTACCTGCATATTTTATTACGTTTGTGTACGATCTATTTATATCGAGAAATATATTCTTTTTTCTCTTTTAAATAATCTCCTTGTTAAGTATCGCGTTCTGTACCGCGCGAGGAAGTGACGGATAAAAGAAAAAACAAAAAATAAAAGAAAAAAAAAAGAAAGAAAAAACAAAAAGACGAAAAAAAAATATTTAAAAAATGAGAGAGAGAGTGAGTGAGTGAGTGAGAGAGTGAGAGAGAGAGATAGAGAGAATGAGAAAGAGTGAGAGAAAGAGTGAGAGAAAGAAAAGATCGCCCGAGTACTTGGGAGGATCCATTTTGTATTTTCGACGGACGAAAATGGACGCGCGCGTTATAATTTTTCGTCCGTTTATTTTCCTATCTTTTTCACACGCAGGGCGAATCGAACGACACAAGGATACAGGTGGCCAACGAGCGAGCCCATCAGCTGCTCAAGTAAAAACCACTCACGACCATCTCTCTCTGCACCCCCGTCTCGGCCACCGGCATTACCGATACCATCATCATGTACAACAACAACAACAACAACAACAACAACAACCACCACAAAATACAACAATCAACACCAAGACAAGTACTATCACAATTATACTTACAATTTACACTATACATACATATGTATACGCTTTCCTTTTTTCTTCCTTTCTTACTTACCTATTACCCTCTTAATCTATATACCTGTATTATTATTCGCTGATAAGATATCACCGAAGGGATGAACAAAATGGAAAGGATAACGTTCTCATAGGATAATTGTTAATCAACAAGATTTATGGTCTTTTGATTTCTAACTTTCTTTGATTTCTAACTTGATAAATCGTCCATGTTTCTTTTTTTCTATCTCTGTATTTATTCTTTGCTTCATAACAGTATTTCCAATTATCTTGACGTTACTTATTGCTTTACGTAATTGTTATTAATTTAAAAAAAAAGGAAATAGAATGTCTACTCATATATATTCGTAATATCGTTCGACGAATCATTTCTTTATCGATACTAAGACGCGAAAACATATCGTTTGGCATTAATGTCGCTGTAATTTTCCGTACTTAAGGAAGCTTCCTAAGTCAAACTGTGTATTAAAGACGATAGCAATGCTCTTATTGTATGTACCGTGAATTTGATATACTGATTCATTAAACGGTTTGTCACATCGATTAGCCAGTCCCCGTCCATCTTTAATAAAAACAAAAAAGTATTTATTTATTTATCCTTTCACATTATACTCACCCGACTTCTTTATTCTTTTTTCTTTTTTTTTTTTTTCATCAATCGTGTCTCTCTACACACGCGATATACACACGCAATTTACACACGCGTACACACGTACACGTACTCACGTTTTACGTTCACGCTCACCTTATCACCGTACGTCGCTGAAAAAAAAAGAAAAAGCAAAAAAAAAACAAACAAAATAATAAACAAAATAGAAAGAGAAATTAACTAGAAAAAAAAATCTTTTTCGCGACGGATCTTCATCGCTCGTGCAAAATATCCAACGAGCTCGTCGTGCACTTTAAAATCGCGTCATGTTTTAAATCTTTAAATATACGGCGCTTGATTAGAGTTCTCAGCGGGAACTAATCCGCGATTAGTAGACGCCGAGAAGAATTGTAAATTTTAAGTCGACTCACGACGCGCATTAGAGATAAGCGAGAATAATAATATACGAGAGTCAAGTTTCTTATCTCGACGATCCGCTAACGAGTACAAAGCTAATAAAAAAGAAAAAAAAAACAAAAAAAGAAAACAATTATAACGAATAATTACATAGATCGAGACGGCATTGCCCGAGATTTTCCCTATTATCGTTATTATTATTATTATCATTATCATTATTATTATTGTCATTATTGTAATAATTATTATTATTGTAAAAGCGCGATCTTTAATTATCGGCGCTATCGAGATATGCAATACCTCTCTTGTATATGAAAATTCAATTAATATAAAAGAAAATGAAAAGAAAAAACACAATAACAATAACAACAACAACAACAACAACAACGACAACAACAATAACAACCCTTAAAACGAAACAGAAACACACACGAAAGAAAAGAAAAAGAAGGACGACTCGCGTAACGAGAGACGGCACGAACTCGAGTTTCGAGCTCTTCTTATTCAACGGGTTAAAGAATGTCAATGACAGCTGATAGTGGAACATACACACACGCGAAATCAAGAATAAAAAAAGAGACGAAGAAACATATATAGTAATCACGACACAATATGACTAATGAGAGAGAAAAGATAAAATCTAGGCCTTTTTATAAGTAACGTAAAAAAAAGGATCGACGAATTTTCGTGTATCGTTCGTTCGATCTTGCCTTTGGAGTTTCGTGATTCTTTTTTTATTTTTTTTTTCCTTTCTTTTTCTTCTTTTAATTTCAAACTCTGACCCCGATTTGGTATGAAGAATATGACATCGTGCATTTTGGAAAGATTTTGATGTGTAACTTGTAACGTGACAACGTGACTTGATACTCAGGAATATATATATATATATATATACACACATATATGGATGTGAGTTATCTAAGATTTTTTCATAAATGAATCTGAAATATTTTCATTTTTCTTATCTGTAGAGATACAACAAATCTCAAATAAAGAGAACGTTATTGATTATTAATTTCTATATATAAAAAAGAAAAGAAGAATTGTAAATCGTGTCGGTTACAGGAAAATATAAATCTTTAAAGGTAAAAAACCCTTTTGCTTATTTGCTCGCTCTAAGTAAAATTGCTTTACGTCAAAAGTTCTTTTTTTATCTCATCAAAATCGATATGAAGATATTTTAAGGTCTGGTCTTAGGTGACTCACCCAATATGTATATGTGCATGTATCTATGTATACACATGACGATTTTTATCGTATAAACATTTTTCTCTCTCACATATATGCATGTATATATTTCGTTATATACGAGGATTCACATAAACATACACAAATCAGACACACACACACAAACACATATGTACACACGCACGCGTATACACGTAATATCGAGAGGAATACGACAAGGAAAAAGGATATGTCAGGCGCGAGAAAAGGGGTGGGGATAAGGGAGAGGAGCCGCAGATAGAAAGAAATAGATAAAAAAGAAAGGGGGAAAAGTAATCGGAGGAGATGGAAAGGAGAAGAAGGAGGAGAGGAGAGAAGGAAAATCAAGATTAGAAGAAAAATCCAAAGCAGAAAAGGGAAGAAAGAAGCCAAAGAAACTGAAGAGGAGGAGGAGAAGGAGCAGGAGAAAGAAGAAGAAGGAAAAAAAATGAAAAAAAAAGAAAAAAGAAAATAGAGATCGATAAGCTCAACGAGAAAAACGCGTCGTGGTCGTCGAGAAGTTGTCCCGAACAAAACTTGTAGATAAATATAATCTCCCTTTTTTAATCGTCTCAAGAAATCACACGACTCAACATATGCACGCAACAAACACGTACACGACATACGCACACATACGTACAAAACGCATCTACATATAACACGAACATAAGTCGTAGCGGTTAGCTGTTCTCCATCTTCCCCAAAGTTTACGCGCCCGCGTGCTCTACGAGCGCGTCGAGGTCACAGTAAGGTATAACTCCAATAGTTAGCTGATAAAGAGAGGAATGGAAAGAGGAAGAGAGGACATAAAAATTAACAAAGAAAATAAAAAAGAAAAAAAAAGAAATAAGAAAAAGAGAAAAAAAATGAAACCAAAATTATTTATCCTACAGAGCAGGGCACAAACTACTAACGTAGAGAAAGAGATAGCGAAAAGGGAGACATACTAAGCGAGAGAGAGAGAGGGAGAGAATGTGAGATCGTATGTAAGAGGATGAACGAAAGAGAGAGAGAGAGAGAGAGAGAGAGAGAGAGAGAGAGAGAGTTATATACATACATATATATATATACATATATATATACATATATACATATATATATATATATATATATATATATATATATACACATATTTATGAAACCTTTCCATTGCACTTTTGCTTTTTACCACTCGAATATGTCGACTAACAAATAAGATCGCGACTCGCGACCCTTGGACGCTTCGCTGGCCGAACGTGTACTGATCAAAGTTGATTAAAAAAGAAAATAAAAAAAAAGAAATAAAATAAAAAGAATATAAAAAAAAGAAAAAAAGGATTGTAAGATTGAAGGAGAATAGAAGATATAAGAAAAATAAAAAAAAAGTAATGTCGTGCGATCCCGATTATGGAAACGTGTTACTCGCGTGGGTGTATACGTGTGTATGTACGCGCGTGTGCGTACGCCTGTTCTGAAGAAAATTTGAAATCGGGAGGGAAAGAGAAACGACTCGAGGATCGTTAGAGGTCTATCTCGTTATACAGTGTACGTCGGGAGAGATAGAGAAAGAGGGAAAAAATATTATTCTGACTTATATTAATCGAATAAAAAAAAAAAAAGAAAAAAAAAAGAAAAAGATAAAAGCGATAGGTGAAGGAGGTATAGAGATGACGATGACGATGACGATGACGATGACGATGATGAAGTGTTGTTACGTGTGTATATATATATATTATATATGTATATGTGTGTGTATGTACATGTATGTATACATACACACACATATAAATATCTATACATATATGCGTATGACTATAAAAATATATTTATACGTGTGCGTGAGTAATGTGTGTATTATACTTGCGTGTTTATATTATGTAATACATAAGATACACGCACGTACGCACGTAGGTGGAGAAGGCGCGATTTACAAAAAAAAGAAAAAGACAAAAAGAAAGAAAAAAGAAAAGAAAAAAAAACAAATAATGCGGTGAAGAGTCCCTTTTTCTCCCGAGACCCTTTTAGCTCTCTTCTAAATTTTAGAGAATCGTTATTATGTATTTAAAAGCATCGGTTAATGTCATTGATACCGTGTAGGTAAAACGAAGAATGTAGCGAGGATGTGAAAAATGAATTAATATAAAAAAAGAGAGATAAAGGCGATAAAAAATAAAAAAATGGGATCGAGCAATATTATTATTATGATTATTGATTATCTATTATACGATTGTATTGTACCATTAACTTCGTCGTTATAAAGTCTTTGTCGTCTCCTATAAACGAGAGATTAAGAAAACAGAAGAAAAAAAAACAAAAATGGAAAAAAGTAAAAAAAGAAAAAAAAAGAAAAAAAAAGTAAACGAAGAAGACACAAAAAAATCAACACATACATATACACATACATACACATATGCATATACGTATACATATACAGACATACAATAAAAACAATAAAAAAAAATACCTTGCGTTCGCTATTTTCGGGACATTCATCTCATAGCCCGGGGATAAGGCGAATAAATATATTATATATTATATAGCGAGAACTAACGTGATTATAAATGCGTTATTTAAAACGCGTACTTTTAAATACCTATTCACAAATGTATAGATAAAACGCAGATAGACCTTAGCAAAGGAGTAGATAGAGAATGATAGAGGAGTTAGATTCAGAGAAAGAAAGAGAGAGAGAGAGTGAGATTAAGAATAGGCGACTGTGTGTTTGAGGGAGAGAAAGAGAAAGAGAGACATGAGAGAGAGAGGATCGAAAAAGAGAGAATGTTTATGTACATGTGTGTGTGAATGAGAGAACGAAAGGGAAAAAGAGAACGAAAAGTTCACGAGAGAGAATGAATAGGGGCAAAATGAGGTCAATGAAGAGAGAAAGAGAGAGAGAGAGAGAGAGAAGTGATAGAGAGCTATGGTTACTCGAGAGAGATCACTGCCTTTGTATCGAAGTGATCAGAATGAATGTATGTGCCGACTTTTTGGTACCGTATATTAATAGTAGGTCGAACGAAGTATGTCTGTAAAATAAAAAAGAAAAAAAGTAATAAAAAAAATAATAAAAAATAAAAAGTAAAAAAAAAAAAGAATTACCAAATACAAAAACGAGGATTAGTGTTGCTCTCTCGAGTCAAACCATCGCACAGCGTTTTGCAATTTGTCCGAATTAGGTTGCCTCCTAATTAACGATACACTTCAACGAATTTTGTGAGAACGAGAGAGAGAGAGAGAGAGAGAGAAAGATATATATAGATGATAAAAAATGACAGCTCTTATCTTTCGCGATGAGATCCAATGCGCGTGGAATATTGCAAATATGTACATACGTATGTATATATAATGTGTATACGTATGTATACATATATTCGGTTAGTCTCAGGTTTGACAAAACGGCTTAAAATTAAAAAGAGAGATAGAGAGAAAAAGATACATAGATAGATAGAGAGACTTAAATCCGTTTGAAAATAGACGAGCATATTTCATTATCTCTTTTTTTTTTCTGTTATCTTGCGATGTTGGGTTTGGCCCAGTTTTCAGGTTCGCGTTCGTTAACTATTCTCGCTTTCTTTCTCTTTTGGATTTCCAACTCTGTGAATGGAAATTAAGCGTGTTACGGTTTCTTTTTTTTCTTTCTTCCTTTTCTTTCTCTCTCGAGATCTCTATTTTCGTTCCACTTTAAGTTTCAAACGAGATATCCTCTTTTACTTACGCAAAAAAAAAAGAAAAAAGAGAGAAAAAAGAAGAAAAACATGTATCGTAAAATTGATAAGACCAACCAAAAAAGAAAGATTCCACGTTATCATGGATCTCATTGCGAGTGCGTGCTCAATTCGAGATCGATTTACTGGGACCACCGTTGCAAATGTTGCAAGGTGAGGCGAGAGACTTTATATTAGTCCATGAATGGGAGAGAAAGAGGGAACGAATGACACAGAGAAAGAGAGAGAGAGAGAGAGAGAGAGAGAGAGAGAAAGAGAAGAAACAAGAATGATCGATCGATTGGTTTCTCGAGAGCGAAGGATGATGAGTGAGAGAGTGCTCGTGCCTATCCGTGTACGTGTGTAAATGCACATACACACAACACGTATACGCGTACACGCGTGGACAATTAAATAATCGAGATAAACCATTAAATTAAGCTTCTCTCTTTTTAGTACCAATGCGTTGCTAGATGTATTTCAGAGATCATGGTAATAAGAAGAATTCTTCGACAGTACCGACATGATGATTATTATTATTATTATTATTATTATATTATTATTATATAACAAATGCCTGTGTATTTTACTTCTCGGCAAATAAACAGAATATTGTATGTTGCCGCTGTATCTTTCATCTTCTGAATACATTAATACCTTTCTTTGGTCTAAAAGTCTAAAAAAAAAAAGGAAAAGAAAAACAAAAAAAAGGATAATAAAAAAAGGATCTCCCACCGGATTCATAATTCTAATTCAATCCATAAAACAACGATACTTTTTAATCGTATCGTTCTGTTTGAACGCAGAGTATCCCTTGTTGGCCGTAGGAAAGTTTCGTCCTTGACAATGAATGCAATTGTTATTCGAGCTTGCATTAAAGTTCGAGGGACGTGCGAATAAGGTAGGTAACGTCCACGGTGGTGGTTGATGATTACAAATAAAATTCCTTCGAAAATTCCATGGATGGCATTGCCGTTGTCTCCGCTGTTCTCGTTGCTGTTGTCTGATCAAAGTTGGTCTTGGATAACACGGTGATGTGTGAGAATGCAAAGGTGGAGATGTTGGAGGTGCTGGCGGTGCTAATGATATCGGTGGAGGTGGAGTTGGTGGACAAGGAATATCTGGGAGTAAGTTTCTTCGTTGAACAATCCTGAAATCTTCAGGATCAATAGAATAACCATATGACGTCTGTTGAATTTTGCATCTTGAGGGTCTGCCAAAGTTTCTATTACGTTTCACACAGCAGGCACATATTCCAGGTCTCGTGAATCGTTTAACGTTATTAAACTGGGAATTGGGATTCTCCCTTCTTGACAAAGTGTCTTGTAGTGTGCCACGAAATCGATCGTAGGCGTCGGTTGGATTAAATCTTGATAGAACGTTACTCTTCTCGCTTACTCTTGGACTTTGAATTATTCGATGATCTTCGTGATCTTTCTTTTCGGTAGACTCGATACTTCGTTTGACCAGCTGCTCCCAAGGTCTGTCCGATCGATTAAAATCGATGACGATTAGAAGGATTGATAACATTTTAATGAGCTAATTGAAACAGAGAGAGAGAGAGAGAGAGAGAGAGAGAGAGAGAGAGACGTAAGAAATTAATAAGTTATGAAATGTTTACCTTGGAAAGTCAGCTCCGCCGCATTCTCTACGAGTTTTTTCCTCGGTATTCAAAATTCTTTCGAACTTTTCTAATAATTTTTTTCGATCCAATTTGCTCGGTTTTGAAGTCAACTCCTTATCTATTTTATTTTTCGTATTATCGGTAGTAGAGAAACGAAGAACCGTAGGGCGCAGTATCGTGCTTGAAAATTCTTCGTTTTTGTTAAATTTCTCACGAAAATTCCGCTTCTCTTCGTACTCTTCGGATTGAGGAGGAAATGGCGGTGGTATAGGTGCGAGCATTACGTTCGGTGTCTTGGTCGTCAGTTTTTCTCGAGATTTCAAATTCGCTTTCATAGACCTCTCATTTTTTTCAATGAAAATTTTATTATCATCCAGTAATCTTTCTTGATCATGTTCATCGGTTGAAACCGGCAAATAACGATACGTCTTTATTTTACTCTTTTTCTGATTTATGTCGGACGTACCATTTTTCGACAAAGTTGGACTAGATTTGACTTTTCGAAGACGATCGATCTGTACCAGCTGTACCGATCCACGCGGAGTAAACACAAATTCGTGCTCCTGCTGACGTTTCCATTCGCCCGAATGATTAACTTTGTGTTCAGAACGAAAGTTGGGCGATTCCAATGTTTCTTTCACGAGAGATCGCGTTTCTAGGGTCTCTTCGTCGGACTCTTGCGATAAATTTTCGTGACACTTTGAATGAGGGCTCGATATGCTACTGAAAATCCAAGCGCGATAGTACATCTTCTCTGGGCCGATATAAAATTCATTGCTGTATGCAGTCTGAACTAGACGCGACAGTGCGCTTAGTATAAACTAAAAATGATTTTATTCTATAAAATTTACGGTTTTATTCTATAAGGATTTTAAGAGGCGTTATATCGTTTAACCAACGAACCTGATAAAGTGAGAGGAATAATAGGAAAAATATCAAAAAGAATCCGATGACTCTTGCGTGCGTTAAGATGATCGAACGACATCCAACGTTCCAAACAGTCTCTTCGTTATTAGGATCAAAATTACAAACTTGACTAGCTTGGAGGATTTCTCGATGTCCACAGGGTTCTACGATTTTGTTGGTACAGCAAGAAAATGGTACATCCTTGACGGTTGTTATCCGGGCTTCGTCGTTTTTCGTCGATCTTTCGAAACATAAAATATACCGATCAATATACAACTTCGATCACGAATCTTAAACGTTTCGATATCGATAGAACAGAGATTATAATCGGTCCGATTATACCCACTGCCCCTCCTGCTGACGTTTATAATCCTCATAGTCAAAATAGTCCATTGATACTTTAGCCCAACTGACACGGAACCAATCGCGATAATCTTCGCTCCCACAACATTGAAACTCCATTTGTACGGCATCGACGCACGATCTAACTCCATCGTCGTTCGCATAATTTTCCATAGCTTCGATCATACTATCTTCACGGATCTTTTGTTGGAAGGTGCTGGATCTTAGAAAACAGGCAACGTTGATGGCAGCGACGAGACATCCGGATATCAAACAGAGGACCGCGTGTAAGAATAATATACGATTGGCTTCGTGCCCGTTGTTCTTGTCGTCCTCGTCGTCGTCAGAATTTCGAATGTCCGAGTTCTCTGAATTTTCCTCGTCATCGGATTCGTTTTTGTTGTTCTCTTCGAATTTAGTTTTTGGCGTGGCAAGAGGAAGACAAAGGTAAGCCTTCAGTCCAAGTATATAAACAGGAGCACAGGGTACAGCTGCGACGACTATCACAGTTGGCCAGAGGTGTCCATCACCTGCTCGTCGTGATCTGCTCGTTAACCCACGGCGTTATAATTTTAACGATTTGTTTTTTTACATTTAAATATCCTTCCACTTTTAACTGCTACGTTAACAAAAGTTATCTTTATTTCTAATTGGATTCTTCGAAGAATCGACTAACCTGGCACTACGAGATTAAGATAATCGCCGATGTCTCGTCTAAGTTTTATTGCCCATACTACGGCAGCAAGCACCATAATCACACCGATCATGCTCATCGTGGATATGATCGCTCGAAGAACTTTTATCGACCTCCAAGTAAAAGTAACATTAGGTACGCCCATGTATTGACTAACGTGAGGTAGTCATGTGTCATTTTGACTTGTCATTTATGACTTTGTCGTTTCAATTTTCAACTTGTTATACCGGGTGATAAAAATTTCATACGACAAGACACTCGATTGCTTTTCGATTTTTCAGCCTCTATCCGAGTACCAACTTTCTTTTTTCTCTTTACTTTTACACAATATTTCGATATACATATACGTACTTATCTATCTCTATGCATTTGTTTCAGTATTTAGTTGTTTTAATACAAACTTGGATTAATTTGTTTTGTTTAAATATTATCTACAATACGACATATAAAAAGTTCTTACGCTAATTATCAAGATGATAATTAAATTTGTAATATTTAACGATATTCATCGAATATTTACAAAGAAATTATACGATTTTAGTGATAACGCACGTACATAGTTAACAAAAATAAAGTCTCATCTATTTGTAATTCTGTAGCACCTAATTTCTTAATCACGTGTTGCACTTTGTCCAAATGCTGTTTCTCCGATGGTGTCATCATCTCGGCGATCTATCAGAAACATGAGGGATAAATTATTACGAAATTTTATCTCTAACGTTATTATATTTAATGTATGCACCTCTGCCAATTGTTCTTCGGTAGCTCCGTGTTCTTTTAAATTGCTCGTAAGCGTTTGCATGCGCAACTGTTTGTCTATCATTCGCCTATTAGTTGTCGCTTCGTGATCTCTTCTTTGCATGATGTTGTACAAAGCGTGATAACAATGCTCGATTTCCATTTGAACAACCTGATCCAAGTCTATGTGAAATAAGAAAAATGTTTTCGTCGGTGCTGACGAAGGACCAGCCTTTTTCATTTCTTGCATTTGCAAATAATTCTCTTGGAGCAACGTGTACGTCAAATGTTTCGCCTCTTTTGCAGGTATCATAGCTAACTGTTGAATCTGTTCTTGTTCGACAAATTTTTTACTACGTACCAATCTGTCGATAAAAAAAAAAAAGAAAATAAATAAAGAAAAGAAAATCTGTGCGAATTAAATTCGACGAATCGAATACGAATAATCAATTTAAATAAACCACCGAAAAATTCTGGCTGCTTTCGATCCGAAACGTTCCATTACGATATTTTCTAATGTTGTCCACGCTAATTGATTGAAAGCTTCCTTCATATTTATACTGTATTGTCCGCCACCCGAATCTCCGACACGCCTTATAAATTGACTCGTATCGTCATCTAGAATCATATATTATTGCTATAAATAAAAATAAAAAATATTTATATTATGATTAGAACGTTTGATCGAACTACTCGTGAGATATTATTCCATACCGATAAGATTCAAATATTGGTCCAGATACTGTATAAGCCTTGGATAGTTTAATTTTTTTATTACATCTTTTATTTCGATATATGGAATGGGATTAGATGTATCTGCCCACGATGCTGTTCTTAAGTACATCAGAAAAAGTAACTGTCTCATTAACTCTCCAGCATTTTCATCGAATCTTGTACGTATAGCTGACACGATAACCTGGTCCCTATGATAAACAGTATTTTAATAAATCTATTCGAAACAGTTGAAATTCTTTTCATTTCTTAACGATTCACCTAAAATCCTGAATAAATCGATCAAAATTAACTTTCCAGTATATTTTAGTGTCATTAGGATCATCTTCCTTTCCTTGAATTAGGTTCTCTAGTGCTTTTAAATTAATTTGTGGCATATCAAAATTTGGCTTTTCATCTATGTCACTTTTCGTATTTGTACACAAATCGCGCATAAGAAATTGATTTTTTACTAATAAATCAAAATTATCTTTCAAAGACGATACAGATGGTTGCATATTACCGCATGCATCTGTAATTAAAGGTTTATTAAATACCTGTAAATAACGTAAAATAATTATGTGGATAAAATGCTTACTAGAAGAGTGTTGAATTTTTTTATATCCATTTATCATAGTCTGCGATGCAGTTAAAGATCCATTTTTCAGCACTTCCTCCAGCATTATCTCCGACTCATCTCCGCATACATTTTTTACAAAAAACATGTACCTGTAAGATTAAATATATTTATGAAATAAACACAGATATCATTGTATCATATAAACCATTGAAATACCTTGGATATCGAAGCATTAAAATAATTTTGTCTGGTAATAAAGTATATTCTGTACGTGTTTCATTTTGATAATAATTTACAAGTCCGTATTTAATAAGAGTGCATAAGGATTCCTTTACCTAAAAATTATTACAAGATTTCGTTAATGAAACTGAATAAATCTTGATATATTTCAAAAGTTAAATTTTTACCTTAACAAGAGGAAGACGAGTACTCTGTCGAATAAGGTGTAACGATCTGCTACCGTGTATAAAAAGATCATTTCCTACACGCTGTACAATAGGACCAAAGTGTTCTACTAAAATAGTTGAGCATAATTTGCTATAGATCAATGACATGTTTGTTGCACAACAGAATAATACGAAATAATAATTTAATGAAATTCTAATATCACAGTCACACCTACAACACAATTCAAGATAATTATAAACAAATATTTGATAAGAAAAATTATACTATATTATTGAAAAAAAAATTCTCACAATAATTACTTTTTTGAGCATATTACTATACTATTAAAAGTTTCATAACACAACCTCGTTAGTACATTGCCGCGAGCATGCACAATCGGCATTTAAATATTTCCGGACAGTGAAATTAAGTGCTGCCATCTAGTTACCGTCGATAAACATAACCGGTGTTGACTGTTGGTAATCGCAGTCGGTAAAAACCGATTATGCCTTGTTTAACGATTACCGGTATCTGCAGTATCGTAAGAAAACGCAATAAAAGGATTATGTTACAAAATACGAGATGGCAGCACTCAAATAAATTGTTTTGGCTCTAAATTTAATTGCTCTTAAAACTGATACACATTCTTTAAAGTTCTCATAATCTTAAAAATAGAAAAGAAAAAGACAAAATGTCTGCTTAATAAATTCATTGCACTAATTTTACTACTTAAGAATAACAGATCACTACGAGAGTTCTCCCGTCAAAAATACATTTATTTTCGAGATCGTTTAATAAACACCAACTAGTCGAGCGTGTCGCGTGGTAGGCTCTTTGTACTTAGCAAATGACTAAACTTCTTGTCGCTACGATTATAAGAAAATGCATTTCTCGCTATATCTTTCTAAATGCATTATTAATCGAACCAAGTGTGTCTTATCGTGTTATCGTTTGTTCGCCATTACCTGCGCCAAAATGAAAACGCGGAAATTAAAATAAAAAACAATTTATTAACGACATAATTACAATAGTATATTCTGCATGTGGAAAGCAATATTTCTTCTCTTTATACATCCTTTCCTCCCCCCCCAGGTTGGATATATCATCTCGGCAATATTTCTTTCATTTAATCACAAGCCTACCATAAAATATCCGCACTCGCACTTGACATGAATTTTTC